>NW_018164992.1:3849387-3874528 GCF_001263595.1 Phalaenopsis equestris | reverse complement strand
ATGTTTAAGTCCACGGAGTTGCAGAAGATTTTACTGCTTGAGGAAATTACATCAGTTGATCACCTCGATTCACAAGAGGAATCTCTTACTCTCATTTCGTTGCTCTCTCTTCTTCTCTCTATGTTTTTCTCTCTATACACCGAGATACATCGAATAAACTCTACATCGAGATACACTGAAGAAGACAAACTTACAAGAGAAATAAAAATCAATTTCTCTACTGCCACAAGTCACCAAGAAGAAGCCAAGAGAGAACAATCTTCTTCTTTCTTTCTTTTTCTTCCTTCTGCCGTAAGGAACTACCGCGGGAACTTCTCTTCATCTGCTCCAAGGAAACCTTTCTCTATCTCGAGGAAACCGAAGAAGAACTCAAACCGTGACTTCTAAACCCAAGGAGAGCCATCCGAAGCTTTTATAACGAACATGAAGGAATGAAGGGATGCTTCGCTTCGCAACAGAGGAAGGTGGGAGAGGTTGGAGCCTACGGTTCGTGAATCGACGACATACGGGAACGATCACGACTGTTTCGCGATCGAAGCGGGAGCGCGGAGCGGGAGAACGCGATGTTTCACGATCGGGTGAGCGGAAGCGGGTGTCGGATCAGGCTCCACTTCTAGCAATATAAAAGACATATATTATAGAAGATGATGAGGATGGGCTAGCAACAGTTAGTGCTGGCCTTCATGGCCATAATGGCAATAATAAACATCTACTGTTGCAATTTTTTAAAAATGTGATTATAAGGAAAATAACTTTGAAAATTATGATGAGAGTTATAAATATTTATTTTATTTTCAAAATATAAGACAATATCTTTCTTATATCACCGAACTTTGAGAGTTCTTACTGCAGAAAATAAATCCTCCCCATAAAAATTTTAGAAATCAGCAATGAAGTAGATCCCAAAACAAATTATAGTTGCGATGGAAAACAAACATTAAACTTTTTCCAAACATACCCATGTGATGAGGTAATCATCAATAATGACCAACAATTAACAGTTAGCATTGTCCCTACCCTTCCTTAATTTTTCTCTTATCTTACTTGAATCCCTCAATTTTCCCCATACACTTGAGGTTGGATTTACCAAACAACCTTTCGAGGTAACATATATTTAATTCATACTTAGAGGCCGATCAGATCTTAAATGGTTGTGAGATTTAGCTCATGTCCCACTCAAATCTCATAATCATCACACAGCACCAAAAATGCTTTTTGTAACTAGTTTATTTGGAAATGTAATTTGGGTCTTCTTTTCATGTGAACTAATGAAAAGGAAATAGTATGGTACTTTTACTCGAACGTTTTGTCCCTATTGTTGAATCTTTTTAGGACACAATGTCTCATATTATTTGTGAGTACATACAATCTGACGAAAAGACTTTGTATCATAGAGAAAGTGAAAAAGAGAGATGGAAGCTCAAAGAAAGTCTTGAGAAATATATTAATTTGATATCTTTGGTAATTCGATAAGAGGCGGCTCCTCAAGATTCCTCGAGTTACAGGATTTCTTTAAGTGGGAGAGAGATAAATGGCCCAGTCAAGATCCCCTTCCCTCCTTTTTATCTTCCCTTTGATACATGCAAGAGAACCCCTCTAAAATAATCAGTGACATAAATCTTTGTATTAACTTGATGCTTTTATATGGTGTCCTCTTAAAAAGATTGTGAAACCGATGCTATGTATTGCAGGCTAATATTAGATATTGTAGGTGCGACAGTCATCTTCGATATCTGAGTGAAAGAAACGAATCCACAATGTCGGGCAACATCTTTAATAAGTGATAAACGGGTGTCCCTATTGATTGTGATGGCTTCCTCAAATTGCAACAATCGTGTAGAGGGGTTGAATTGCTTCTCGTGGAATGCGAGGATGATTGTACCAGTTATTTGGATGTGTGGACTCGATTCAACCACTTTGTTACGTGGGCTCGATTAAGCCACTTTGTCAAGTGAGCTCGATTCATCCAAAGGTTCTTTTTGGCGAAAATTCCCGTATACGCATATTTGCGTATACTATATATCCAAATTATGATTGAATAATATATTGAAAATTGTGGTCTAAATTGATTTTCTGAGAAGTTTGCTGATCAAATTGGTCAAACCATCACAATCTCCCAAGAGAGTTCTGCTTTTTTACTTCATATTAACCAATATGGTTTGATTAAATCAAATCTTACTCAAATATTATGGCTACATTTTTTCTAATTATTATAATAAAATTTAAGACCATCGCAAGAAAAAAAAAATCATATTTGGCATGTTAATATACTTCTATTGTATTAATTCAAGTAATTTAAAATAGAAAATTGAATGAAAATATTTTCTTAAATCATGTCAGATTTGTTCAAATCAATGGGGCCAAGCAGTTTCGCCAAATAAGGTCTAACTTGAACAAGTTATTTCTATAGTAGTTTCAAAGCATTAATCAATTCATGAATGACTTCTACTTTGAGCAAACTGTTAAAATAGTCCCAATTATTTATATAAAATCATTTTAGCCAAAAAAATTTTATAAATGTCGACATTTCTATAAACTCTATGACTACAACGACCCCATATAAATAATTCGAGACTATTTTGACACGTATATTATGTTTTATATAAATTAAAATATCTTGATCAATATCATAAAATTTTGCCCATACAATGAGCCAGACATACATGATACATGCTTCCCCATAAAACCCATTTTATGAAAGCAACATATCATAAAATAAAAAAATATTTTGTACAATCCCATTGAGAACTAAACTTCTGTGAGTTAAGCTTTAAAAAATACTTTTTTCTCATCATCACCATGAGCTTTATTCCGAATATTGGAGGCCGAACAAAAAAAATTACTTAATAATCCCCAGCAAACTCTAAATGCAAATTTAGAGAAATTTTTCTTTTTTTAATTCCAATTCACAAATGTTGCCAGACTTAATCACTTGTAAAGCAATACAATGAAAATAGAAGAACACATAACCATAACTTTTTCTCTCTTAATAACTGTTGCAAGATCACTACAAACCGTTGAATCGATTACCAACAATAATTTAGATCTCCAGAACAATATCTGAAAACAGGAGAAAATGAACTGATCATTAGCAATTTTGCTTACAAATGCTGCTTCAGAAATAGAGAATAGATGTAGAAAATAATACAAATTTCTAACTATAATTCTATATTTCAGACCAAGAAGTTATGTGAGCTTACATTCTGAATCAGTTTTGACCCATTTGCAACGTTCCTCCACCTTATCTTCTTCATTGTTCTTCTGCAAATACTTCATTGTTGGGGGTCGAGATACAGTTCGGGGATGAATCTTTTTGTGAATTATTTTCTTCAAAATCTTATGAGCGCAGAATGAGCAGAAGAAACTCATTAATTGAAGTGAAAAGAAAACTTTTAAAATGGAAAAAAAAAAAAGCAATTTTGAATAAGTTCATACCTTCTTCAGTTTTGATTCAGAAATTGAGTCTCTTAAACTTGGCTGTGGTGAAAAACTGCTTCTGCTTATAAACATTTTATTGAGAAGGGAAGGGAGTGATCTTTGCCTGATCCAATTGCAATCATCAGAAAGCATGTGTTCGAATTTGTTTAAGGTGAACTTGGAATCTTCGGAATCATCTGTTGATCCCTTACAGATTTTGAGTGAAGAAATGGTGTTGTCAGCTTCCAGAGTTAAGGAAGTAATTACAGATTCATTTATTGAGTGATCAGCGCTCTGGATTTCAGCCGTTTCAGTTCCATATGTGCTTGAACTGAGCTTGAGATTTAGCAGTTTGCTTATTTCTTTCTGGAATTTGATAACTTCTTCTATGTTGAGATCTGAAATTTTGTGTGATGATTCTTGAGTTTCAGAAGAACTTTGAGCTATTTGTGAATCTTCCCCCAACTCATTGTTGCCGAATGTCCCAATTGCTAAAAATGTTTGTGGCCAGTCTTTGAATTCTTCTCTGCTGCTATTTTGCTTCCATGCATCTAAGATATATATATATATATATATATTTTGTCAGAGAACAAAAGATAATGTGGAGAAAAATTTATGTCCGAAGAACATACAAAATGAGTACAAATAAGCATATTGTAAAAGAAAAAATTGCAAAAAAAATAATAATAATAATAAAGAAGAAAAAAACAATTAATGGTATTGTACTGTGAATCAAATTACATAATCTTGTAAGTATAAAAATTATAAACAACTTTAAAGAGGAAAAAAGGGAATAACTCACAGTGAGGACTTGGGCCAACTTCAGTTCTCTTCTCATGTCTCCCATTGAACTTAATTTGAACCCAGCTGAAGATCTGCAACAGAGCTCACAGTTCATCAACAAAACCATTGTTAAAATGTAATAAATATATTTCTATAGCTTCTGATGATTCTGCCTTGTTTTCCTCACCCTCATAACTCCACCAGTGCTGCAAACTCCAATCTTCTTTATATATATAAATAGAGAGGGAGAGGGAGAGGGAGAGGGAGAGGGAGGAAAACAAGTAAACTAAACTGAAAACAGTTCCCTCGGCCTTAGAAATGGCTACCAAGTTTAAGAGAGATTGTGATGAGGAAAGCTACAGAGGATTTATTCCTAAGATAGAAAGAGATGGGAGGAATTCAGAAGAATAAATAGAATGGAGAAGAAGAACATGGCAGAGCATTCAATGGATATTTTCCAGTAGTTTCTGGACATTTTCGTATGCTCAATATCCCACGCAAAAGTTCACTCCATGCTTCTTGAACCTATCAATTTGTCACATGTGGCAAGTTTTTATTTTATTTTATTTTATTTGGCCGACTAAACTCAATTATGCGTGTGCTACAAAGAAACTAAAGATGAAGAAGGGATGCCAACGGATTAGGAAGGCGGAATAAGTTTCTTTTCTTAGAGGGTCCAAGATGGGAGGGACTAGGTTAATGAGAAGTGAAAAGATATGACAAAACTTAATTTTATTGATGAAAAGAGGAGTATAAATATATATTACCAGACTTACTGGTAAGGAAAGTAATAAAAACAGAATACAGTAAAATAGAAAAGGAATAATAATAAAATATAAGAGGCAGCTAATCTTTCTTATTTAAGGAGAAAAATAAATAGAGATTCACAAGATCTCTCATATAATTTATAACCCTCTAAACATAAAGTTATAACTAATATGAAATATAATAATTAGTATTTTTGAGATCTTTCAACACTCCCCATCAAGTTGGGTTGTACAGATTGTACATGTCTAACTTGTTACATAAATCTTCAAAGTTGATTCTTGGGAGAGGCTTAGTGAGGATATCTGTTGTTTGATGTCGGGAAGGAATGCATGCAAGTTTGGCGACTCCTCTCTCAATATTTTCTGAGATGAAGTATCGATCGTTCTCGATTTGTTCTGTTCTGTCATGGTGTACTGGATTCTTTGCAATGCTGATGGTTGTCTGGTTGTCGCATTGTAGTTTGATAGTTTTTTCAGGTAGCATTTCGAGTTCGCTCAGTATTCTTCGAATCCACATTGAGGATGATATCGTCGACGTATACTATTAGAATTACAATCTATTTTTGGGAGAGATTTTTACAAAGAGAGTGTGATCTGTCTGACATTGAGTATACCCATATTTTGTCACTGATTTTGCAAATCTATCGAAGCATGCTTGAGGAGATTGTTTGAGGTTGTACAATGTCTTTTGGAGTTTGCAGACTTTGTTATTTGGAAAGGATGCTTCTAGTCCGGGAGGTGCTTCCATGTAAACTTTTTCTTCCAAATCGCCATTTAGGAAAGCATTTTCACATCGAGTTGATGTAGCTGCCAGTCTTCATTTGCCGCAAGTGAGAGAAGGATTCTGATGGTGTTAAGTTTGGCCACAGGGGCAAATATTTCTTGGTAATCAATACCGTAGGACTGTGAAAAACATTTTGCTACGAGACGTGCTTTTAATTTCTCAATTGTACCATCTGCCTTGTATTTGACTTTGAAGATCCATTTGCAGTTGATTGCTTTCTTTCCCTTTGGCAGGTCTGAAACAATACAATCCTGAAACAATCCATGTACCATTCTTTTGTAGGGCTCTTACATCCTCATTGATGGCCGCTTTCTACTCCGGGTGTTTGAGAGCTTCATCAATCGTGTTTGAGACTTGTGTATTGTCGAATGCGGTGACATAGGCTAGGTAAGCTGAAGATAGTCTTTCATAGGACACAAAGTTGGAAATCAGATGCATCGTGTGTTAGTACCTAAGTGGAGAACAGATGGACTTAACACATTTCCTTAAAGCAATCGGAATGTCAGAGTCATAAAAAATAAGTATAGTAGATTCATACTCAAGTGTCTTCGTACCTGAGTGGATTTCTGTAGGAGTTGGATCTGGTTCTGACTCTTGGATTGGTGATGGATGTGTTGGGTGATCTATGTGCGAGTTGGACACTTAAGAACTAGACAGAGACTGATTTTTAGGTATATTTTCACATGAGTTGGATGAACTTGCTGAATCTGAGTAGGGAGATAATGAGTTCGGTTCAAGAGACAAGGATTTGATGTGTGGTGGTATGAACTTGTTGTCCCCCCAAGACTAATATTCCCTTAAAGTCTCCTCCTGAATATTAGAATTGGGGTAATAATGTTGATTTTCAAAGAAGATGACATCCATAGTATTGTAGATTTTTCTTGTGAGAGGAGAGTAGCACTTATAAACTTTTTCATGAGGCGAGTAGCCGAGGAAAATACATTTAGTAGATTTGGGGTCAAGTTTGTTGTGATTGTATGAATGAATGTGAACAAAGAAAGAACAACAAAATACTTTGGTAGGTAGATTTTTGGTATTTGCCTTGGTGTGGGGAAATGATTTGAGAAGGAGTTGGACTGGACATTGAAATTTGAGGACCCGAATTTGAATTGAAATTTGAGGACCCGAGAAGGCATCCTGTTGATGAGGTAGGCTGTAGTAGATACAACGTCACCCCAAAAAACCTTAGGCACGTTAGGAAAACATGAGGCAGCAGGCCGTCTTGAGAAGGTGGCGGTTCTTGCGTTCGGCGATTTCATTTTATTGAGGAGTGTCAATGCAAGAACTGAGATGGAGGATGCCTTTAAAGGATAGATAAGAGCGAGGACGGAAGCGAAGTACTCCTTTATATTATCAGTCTTGAGTGTCTGGATGGAGGTTTGGAATTGTGTTATGATCATTGAGTAAAATTGTTCAAATATGTGACTGACTGCAAATTTTTCTTTCATAAGAAATAGCCATGTTAGTCGAGTGTGATCATCAATAAATGAGATAAACCACCGAGTCCCGGTAAGGTTTGTAATACGGGATGAGCCCCATATATCGCTGTGAATGAGTGCAAAGGGCCGGGAAGAGGTGTAACCAATAAGTGGAAATGATGTGCGAGTGTGTTTGGCAAGTTGACAAAATTCACATTGAAAAGAACGAACATCTTTATTGATAAATAAATTTAAAAATAATTTTGCAAGATACATAAAATTTTGATGGCCGAGACAAAAATGTCATTACATGATCTCGAAATCTTTATTGACACTAGAATTGAAGACAGAATAATGGCTAGATAAATGTCCGCAGTGAGGTCGTGGTGGTAAAGTACAGTTGATGACGTAAAGACCCGAGCACATCTCAACATTGCCAATCATCGTCCCAAGTCCACATCCTTAAATTCACACATGGTAGGGAAAAATTTAGCAATACACCTCAGATCACTAGTCAATTTTCTGATTGATATTAAATTGCAATTTAAAGTAGGAACATGAAACACATATCGGAGTAGAATGTTTTGGGTGATACGCACGGAGCCAAAGCCGGTGACTTTGGAGACAGAGCCATCAGCAACGCGGATGGTGGAGTTGTCTCCACACGACATATAGTCATGGAGAAGAGAGGCATCGTCAGTCAAGTGATGAGGAGCGTCGGAATCGATGATCCACTGACAGAGGGATCATTGATTGACTGTGAAGGCATGGTACAACGTGCCTTGACGCGCGAGTAGGCTGGTGATGGGGTTAGGAACAACCAGATCATGTGGTTTGTCGATCAGTTTGTGCAGCAAATCTAGTTGCTCTTTGCTGAATGGACTGAGCGCTAGTGCAGGATGGTCATTGGCAGCGACGAGACTGTTGGCACGGGAAGCGCGATCAGACCGAGGCTTCCAATCGGCTGGCTTTCCATGAAGCACCCAACATGTGTCTTTCTTATGGCCTGGTTTGCGACAATGGTCACACCAGGGACGACCTTTGTGTGATGGGTTGTCGCTGTGTCGAGGTGGAGGAACCCGAGCTGCAAGGGCAGAGGCGTCAACAGAGAGATTAGAAGAGGTGGAGATAGGCCCAAGCATGACTTTCTAGCGGCTTTCTTCACGGCGAACCTCGGAGAAGGCCTCGAGAATGCTCGGTAGTGGTTTGAAGCTTAATACACGAGACCGGACATGATCGAGAGAGTTGCTGAGGCCGAGAAGAAATTTGAATATCTTTTTTTGCTCGATGATCTGACGGTATAAGTTAGAGTCTGGAGTGCATGACCATACATGGACTTCATACATGTCAACCAGTTGCCAGTAACGTGAGAGGACATTCAAATACTGAGTCACAGATTGATCACCTTGGCAAAGATCATGGAGGATTGACTCGATCTCGAAGAGCTTGGTTGTGTTATCTGAGTGAGAGTATGTCTATTGAGCATCATCCCAAATAATCTTGGTTGTGTCATAGAGAAGAAAATTTTCGCTGATGTCGTTGGTCATGGAATTGATTAACCACGACATAACCATGTGGTTTTTTGCATTCCATGTCTAGAATTTTGGGTCATCCTTGGTTAGAGTGAAGACATCACTGGTGATATAGTCGTTCTTGCCTCTGTCCCAGATAAACATCATGACAAATTGGTACCATTTGAGGTAGTTCTGGTCGTTGAGTTTGTGGCCAGTGATGAGGGAGGAAGTGTCATCGATTCCGGTTGGAACAGGGGCAGATGAGGCGGATGATATTTCTTGGGAGGATGAAGAAGAAGTCGCCATACCGATGAAGATTGGTATGACTCTGATATCATGAAAATATATGAGAAGACTTAATTTTATTGATGAAAAGAATGATATAAATACTCATTACAAGACTTACTGGTAAGGAAAACAATAAAAACTGAATACAATAGAAAAGGAAAGAAATAATAACAAAATATATGAGACAGCTAATCTCTCTAATTTAAGGAGAGAAATAAATAGAGATTTTCAATATTAGAGATTTTCAATGAGATTTTCAATATCCCTCATATAATTTATAACTCTCTAAATATAGAGTTATAACCAATATGGAATATAATAATTACTATTTTTGAAATCTTTCAACAAAAGGCAAAGTGATATTTCAAAAGGGGCGAAAGCAAGTAAAAATATGAATTTGAGAGGGGTGGAAGAGTGCAGGGGCAATTGAACCTACATTTGATTAACAACTAGTAGCTCAAAATGAAACAAACACACACACACATACATATATATTATAATAAAAGATAGATTGATTATTTGGCTTTATGCGACATCTTAATATTTGTATGAAATTAATATTATCTAGAGACAATATATCAATTTTATTTTAATGAAGTTTAAATACGGTCATGGTGCACAATCTAAGAGGTTGATTTTCATTCATTTTATTCACATTCCATCTAGAGTAAAAAATAAGGCTTTCTAGCTTTCCCGAGAACGCCTCTTTGGACGTAAACCCGTATTTGCAATTCAATGAATTTAGGCACGCTTCAGATTATATTTCTTCAACGATTGATTTAACAAGAGAACTAGGCTTGATGAATTCATTTTTCATCTAATATTATTTCCATCAATTATACTCTTAATTTCAAGCAAATTTTTATATATATATAGTATATTCTATTTTATACGATTTATATTTCACATTTAATATATGTAAATAATATGTAATAATTCTATATTCTTATGATTTTCAAAACGCATAAGCTAAAAAAACACAATTTATCCTAACAGGTCAGGTGTGTTTTCAAAACTCCACCTCACCAAATAAGTTGTCCTAAACATACCCTAAATTATGTTCAGATGTCGGCAACTTTGAGGTTAATATCAGATCTTCGTTGACTCCGATTGGGCCGAATATCATAGCAGAAAGTGTTGAAGTTACCAGTTCTTCTAATTGAGCTTCACTGACTTCAAACCACATCAAATTTCTTCATTTCGTCCATCTTCTTTAACTTACAAACAGAATTATCTACATAACGTTGAAAGCAAATGCCTTAGCGAAGAAGACAGCAATTTATCTTATGATTCGAACTGCTTTGCAATGGCGTCTGATTCTGAGATTGCTTCAGTAAACACAAAGTCTGCGCTTGGCAGTTAGGGGGATGCGTCAGACTTGACATCTACAGAAATAGATTTCTACTCTCATGTGTCGTTTTATATGCATAATTGGTTCGGTTTTGTCTTTTTTTTTTGTAGTCTGTTAATTTACAATTATTATTAGCTGCTTAAAAATCTTTTCAGTTATTTGCCGCATCACTCATCTCAGTGTAAATGAACAAATCAACTTTTGCATTGTGTGCCATGCAAGGATTAAATGGCTACCCAACTGACTAAATCGGTTCAAATCTATGTGTATTGAGATATTACATTGTTTTCTTCATTTTCGTCTGTTAGGATAATGATAAATCTTGAAACAAAGAATTATATGTAAATAATTACAATGAGGATTTCAAATCAAGGCTCAGATTTACAATGTTTGGTGAGATTTAGCCATGCCTATAGCTATATAGATTAAATATTTTGCCAAGTTTTAAAACAGATATAGCATTTAGTTTGTGTTAACGATTGAGAAGAAACCGACTCATTTATTGTAAAGATAGGAATTGAACCCAAAAAATAGGTGTCATGATGTTTCTTATTCATTCCTCTTTTTTTTATCAAGGTTGTGAAAATCAGACCAGTCATTGTACAAGAGAAATCCAGTGTCTTTGGTTCTGCTTTATGTGAACCATCATTTTTCCTTTGATATAGTGAATTCTTCTTCTATGAACATTATTTTTTCATCGTGTGTTTAATGTAAAATTATGTTTTTATTTTATTTATTTCATTTTTCATCGCATTGGTTTTATAACAATCTGTCCAAACATAGAGCTAAACTATTTACTAGAAGTCGTGATGATCCAGATCAAGCACATCTAAATGAGAAGCACAGTGACTAAAGGTGTGTTTGTTTTAGCTATCACTGCACGAAATCTCAGTTATGTAATCGTTGTAGAAAATCTGCTATACAGAAGCTCAGTAACAATTGATCTATTTGAAAAATACAGTTTAAAAGTGTTTTCTATAGACACATATCTGAAATGCCCCTTTGCACTTGTTGTATAAATTCACAATTTTTAAATATATAGGAATTAGGTTGCATGTGTACAACAAAAAAAAAATATTACAAATATAATAAAACCTATTTATTAATGTTATATTTTATTTTAGGGGAATTTACATACATATCACCAAATTCTTATGCATTTAATTATCTCACATCCAAACTTCAATTTTTTACATCTAAAGCACTTTACCTATGTATATACTGCAATCCCTCTTTTCATACATCTTTTCATATATAGGAAAGAAAAGATGCTTGGCTCCTAAAAATTAAAGTTTGGGTATGGGATAAGCAAATTTATAAGAATTAGGTGCTATGTATGTAATTTTATGTTATTTTATTTTATTTTTAATTATATGCATATATTATGTTTAAGTATGCATTTGCTTTTTTTACTTTATATTATAATAATAATAAATAATCCATTTTTATATTTGTAATTACATTTCATATCTTTAGTATTTATTTTTATATGCATAGTTATTTCTTAAGAATATAAAAATAGATTATAGTTATAATAAAATAATCTATTTTTATATTATTAATCATTTGATACTCGGCAAGCCAAGCATCAACGCGGGTAAAACAGAGAGCTTATTTGATGCGGTGACGTTTTGAAAACACATCAAATTTATTTGGATAAATTTTGTTTTGACAACTTATGCGTTTTTGAAACACTAAAAACAGTTTTTTCATACCGCATCTATCTAGGTAGCGGTGACAGCTTTCTGGCTGCGGTCCGACTTTTCAAAAAAAAAAAATTGTAATAGTCATTGCACCTAGCTTATTAATAGATTATTTTTAATCAACTTATCAGCATATTATTAAATAAGCTGCAACTGCCCCAAACAAACTCTAAATCATGAACGCAGGAAGCAGGTTGGCAGCCCGCTGCCGTGGTCAGAACCGTCGGTAAAATTTTTGCCACTGGTTTGTAACGCAGTCATGGGAAACACAACCAAACACGAGATTTCGGAACTCGGTTCCAAAATTTGGGTGAAAATCAGGAACAAAAGCACCCTTAGGGCCTGTTTGGAGCAGTTTATAGTGGCAGTGTCAGTTGTCCATATGATCATGAACTTTCCAACTCTAAATGAAACCACAGTAATTTGCCGGAAACTTGCTGAATCCGAGAAATACTTCTTAAATTCAATCCACTATTCTCATAGTTGATGGGAAGAACCAATCTTACTTCCTATCTATTGAAAAGTTAGTACAATTCTCTAATACAAAATTTGTTGGAATTAGCAGAAACTTTCAAATTTATACACAATGAGAAAGCTTTCTTTGAATGGAATCAATCACTCTTCTCTGTAATTAACTCGATGTATTTGCACGGGAACTATTTAAAATGCATGGAATGGACCAAACACATTCATCTTAGAGGCAAAGGCATCAAGCCCAAAAAGGAAAAAAAAGAGACATTTAAAAAGCTATCAAGAGAAGATCAATCGACTTTAAAAAAGCTATCCCAAATGTTCATTCAATGCATATAATTTTACAACCAGAATTACTACAATATTGCAAAAAAAATGCAAAAAATTTTCATCAAAATATTTATAATATTCACAATCGACTTCCAAAAAATATTTTTACCGCAATAATCTTACAACTATTTTACAAACAATTACAGTCCCCCTCACACATACTTATCAAAGAGCTTAGGCCATAAAAGAAACAAACATAACAATAGTACATTTAATATACAAACTACCCTAAGGGACAATTACATACAGATCAACCCAAACTTGCTATTTACAGATCAACCACCCTCTTTCATCTATTTTTCATATTCTCACTCAAATATCAAAATTCTCAATAGTTTGATCGTGGCACCCCTAAATTTAAATACATCGATTCGGTAGTTCAGAAAAATGACTTTGGTGGCTTAAGTTGTAAATATGGGTATTTCGGGTAATCTGAATGTAACAATCATCCCTACAACAAAACAAAACTCATATAGAAATGCTATTGGGCACTCCCCTAGCGGTGACCCCCGGCCCAGAACTAGGCACAAGCAACTCATAACCCAGCACACCAGCTCCACACCTGTTCCTCTTCTCCGAATCCCAATTCCTCCTCCCAATCTCCTCCTCAATCCTCCCCATCTCCGCCGAAAACTCCTCATACCCTTCCAAAACCTCCTCCTCCGCCGTCCACGCCGCCTCCCTCCTCTGCCCCAAATACTCCTCATCCGGCGAATGCGTCGACAATGTATCCACCACCGCCATAAACTTCGTCGTCTGCAGAACACTGGGCATTGCCGACAAAAAATATCGGTGCGGATCGGCGACAAAGGCGGCATCTTTATCGTCGGGAAGAAGGCGGCGCATCAGTGGAGGGCGGTTTGGAACGTAGCCGCCCAGAGGGTATTGGCCAAAGTTAAGAGCGGCGTGTTGGGCAGAGGAGATCCAGATGAGGGTGGTGAGGATGGAGGAGAGATGGGTGGGGGTGGAGAGTGAGGGCCACCAAGTGGAGTGGCGGAGATCAGCGTGGCCGGAATTGATGGATTCGGAGTACCAGGATTGGAGTTCGGTGTCGGAAAGAATGGAGGAAGTGTTGGGGTAGTAATGGTTGGTGTAGTGATTGACCCAACATTCGATGGCGGACCAGATGAGAAGACCGTCTTCGGCATAGGGGTAGTCGGAGATGAGGAGACGGAGGGAGTGCGGCTGCGATGGGTCTTCCACGGCGACGCCCCTGCATTTTGGGAAATTTTTTTGAAGACAAAAGTAGGAAATCTGTGTAAAGGTTTAATATTATAAATAATAAATTTAAGGAAGATTTTCATATGTAACAATGATTTCTTAATTACAAAAAATATTTAATTTTGAATATTTAAATTTATTTATAGAAAATTATAAAATCAAAATGATATCAAATTTTAGATATAAGAAGGCATTTTGATTTATAGAAATTAATGTTAGTAGCATGTATATATCATAACCCTATTTTGACTTAAAAATCTGATATGCTTGAGAACAATTGGATTTCCCTGCAGATTTCTATACATGAATAATCTAACAGAACAAAAATCTAACAATAAGTAGTATGATAGGACATTCATATAGTACTATTCTCAAAATAAATCTAACAGATTTTATGCCCATATTTATGTCATTTATATCAAAATGTCCTACCATAATTTTTATTCCTTATATACTATTGCAATTGACATAAAAAAGTAAAAGAGCATTTAGATACATGTCACATAATTCCTATATATATATTTATGTATCCAAAACTTATATTTCAATTCTAACATTTATAAAACTCAAAATTTTCATATTTCTCAAAAATTAAAGTTGTGCCTTGAATATTTACGGCGATAGTGATAATTTGATATCTTAGCATTGTACGAAAATTCAGTAGACACGCACAAATAATATAAAAATAGGAAGATGAGACACCAAAATTTTTTTACATGAAAAAAACCTAAAGAGAAAAAATCACAAGATCTGGTTCAGTAAAAATAGTTTGTTATGTGATTGTAAATACATATATATCCACTCCTCTCTTGAATTTCAGAAGATGGAAGTACAATGTTAATAATTACAACTTTATAGTAGTAGTTCAATTTAAATAATCGTAATCGGGATGTAATAAATATAGTTTTTTGGCGATAATAGCGATGGTGTGTTGTAAAGGTTGTAGTTGATTGCTACAATGGTCGTGGTCTGCCAAAAATATTGTTGACGATGCTTGTAATAACATTAGCTTTTTATAGAGGCCGTAGCAGTAGTTGGTCTTATATGTTGTAGTAGGTGGATGTCAGAGCATTAGTTACAGTGGCCATAGTGGAGGGTTGTGTGATAGCAGTTGGTTACGTAAGCTAAAGCAGGGAGCTACAATAACGTTAATTGGGATACAAAGGACATAAGGGAGGGCTATGATGATATTAGTTTTCCATGTAGGTCATAGTAATGAGCTACAATAGCTCCAAATAGGTACAAAAGTCATAATAACAATAGCAGTTGGCCATGTAAGTTATAGTAAGGAGCTGCAATGGCATCAGTTGGCCACAAAGGTCGTAGTGGATGGTTGTGATGACAATAGTTTGCCACGTAGGCCGTAGTGTGGAGCTGTAGTAGTGTCGGTTGGCCACCAAGGCCATAATGAGGAGCTCAATAGAAAGTAGCCACATTAGTTGTAGTGGAAGCTTGTAATGACAACATTAGACTATGCAAGTCGTAGTGAGGAGCTATTATAGTGTTGATTGGCCACCAAGGTCGTAGTTGGAAGCTATAGTAGCATCGGTTGACCCCCAAAGCCGTAGTGAGGAGTTGTAGTAGCCAATAACCAAATGTCATAGTGGAAGGTTGTAATGATAGCATTTGATGACGTAGGCCACAGTAGGGAGTTATGGTGTTGTCGGATGGCCACCAAGACCATGGTGAAGAACAATGAAAAACTATAGTAGCGATTAGCCACATAAGTCATAATGAAATACTATAATGACAAGATTTAACCACGGAGGTCATAGTGGAAAGCTACAGTAGTAATTAGCCACATAGGCCATAGAGGGACGCTGCAAGAGCATCAGTTGGTCATGAAGTGACATAGTTGTGCTACATCAACTGGTGACAATATTAGACCAAATAAGTTGTAGTAAAGAGCTATTCAATGTCGGTTGGCCACCAAGGCCGTAGTGGTGAGTTATAGTAGCATCGGTTGGCCACTAAGGCCGTAGTGAGTTGTAGTAGCAACTAACCACATATGTTATAGTAGAATGTTGTAATGATAGTATTTGATGAACTAGCCGTAGAAGGGAGTTATGACATTGTCGGTTGGTCACCAACGCCGTAATGAAGAGTAGTGAAGAGCTATAGTAACAATTAGCCACATAAGTCATGGTGAAAGACTGTAATGATAACATTTAACCATGTAGACCATATTAAAAAGCTACGATAGTAATTAGCCACATAGGCCATAGAGGACTGTTGCGAGAGCATTAGTTGGTCATGTTGCTACACCAACTGGTGGCAGCAACACCATTTTTTTGAGATTATTATTACATTTGAGATAACTTTTTTCGATATTCAACATGAAGAGGAGACTTCAGGAGTATGTTAATTGTCAGCAGTTTTTGCTAGTAGTTAAATGTCGAATCTTCGATTCAACGTATTCATTATCCCGTATGTGAGATGCATTGTTACACCGTTTTCAGGGAAACTTTACAACATATTCAGGATGCATTGTTACTCCACAAGATCAACCAACGACGACAATCAGGGGTTAGACAGAGATCGTCAATGACCAACGGTCAGTGGTCGATGGGGGTCGGTAGCTGCGAAGGTAGGAAGTGATTGTCGAGTCTTTATTCCAGAACATCTCTGGAAATTGGCTCCTCCTCCAGGAAGGGAGTAGGGCTCTATTTGTAGATTTTGGGAGTGGTGTCATCCATAACTAATGCACGAATCTAGACCATCCAACAGATGGTTAATAGTGATTCCCTTAATCATATGAAAGAATTAAGTGGTCTTGGGTTTGTTGTGATTCATCTCATCAAGCCGCTCTGTTTGACTATAAATCTGTCGGATTTAGAATTCATTTAATTATCCAATTAACTGTTCAAAGTTTCCAAAATTAGTTTAACGGGTTTATCCGCGCTTAGTTTGACTTTGATTGGAACAATTTGGTGTTATTGAGTTCATCCCGCCGAGCCGTAAGTTTGTTGAAATAAGAGTTTTTTATAATTTTTACTTTAGATCGGAACAATTTTAACTCCCAAATACATTGAGTTTCATGTCAAACGATAAATTTATTGATGACTCATCAAATGTCATTTTAGAAAGGCAGACATATATAAAATAGTATATATATATATATAAATCAAAGTTTAGGTGATTGGTTTGTAAATGCATATGAATCGTGTTGTATTAATGTAAATCTTACAAAAGTTAAAATAGAAATATCTCAAATGTATAGAGTACCTTAATGCATGGGATACATGCACTATCACTATAGAATTTGGAATAAAATGATAACAAAAGCATAATTTGTTTCAATATTTCTTATTATTTATTATCCATATACTTTTTTTTATTTATCTGTCAAAAAAAAATTTAAATCACTAATAAAACATTAATAGAGCTGGAGAACATTACGAGCAGGGTAATCACATGTGGACACGTTAGAAAATGGAACGATTATCATGTTTAATGGTTGTATTTTTTGTGGTCTTTTGGTTGAGAAATTATTATGTGTTGTCGTCCGAGATGATGATTCATGTGAATAAAAACAAGAAAAGTTCAAAAACATGACTTACCTTCGGATAAGATCCGCCGGGAGACCTTCCTTATCGAACCGCCAATGTTGGCGGTAATAATCAGCCGAGATCTCCATACACAGAGGCCCAGGCGTAAAGCACGACTCTATAACTCCGCCGGCGTTGACCAAACTCTGTCGGGCCAGCGCGTTTATCTCAAGCGTGTACCTCATATGCGGGTGTAGCAGCCTAAAAACCGGGTGCATGCAGCTCAGCCGCCGGTGCGCCGCCAGTATAAATGGCTCCATACACGCGTGCGTCCTCAACCAATGGTTCACCAGCTGGTGCACCCCACAGTCGTTAGCGCACGCATGTGCCTTCCCCAGCTGCCACAGCCAGCTCGTCGTAGCGTCACACGGAGGCGTCAGCACGCGGCTGAACCGTTTTCCTCCGGCAGTCTCCGGAGGCAGAGCTAACTCAATCGCCACCGGCCGGAGAGTCCCCAGCGAGCTTAAGAAAAAGATGACGCGCGTCGCATAGGACTTCCGACCGTCGAGGGAGTTGATGCGGTCGACGAACGGTAGGTAGGTGTCGTGGTGGTCAATCATGAAGAGCTTCTCTTCTTCGATTGCCTTTTTTTTTTTAAAAAAAAAAGATAGAATTTAATTCACCAATAAGAAATGGCACAAAATTTAAAATTTGATTTGAAGATAGGGGTGTTTTGGGGAAATTGATTACTTGTTGAACGGACATGCCGTTGAGGTGGCCGGCAATGTGTGTTTCGGTGATGGCGGATTCCGGTGGACCGTACAGGTCGGGATCGAGCTTGCTGACCGGCGGGAAGACCTGAGGTGGTGGTGGTCGATAACGGTGGTTTTAGTAATTATGAAATGCTTAGGGTGTGATGATGTGGAAGACAGAAATTTACTTGGACACGCTCGATGTTGACCGGGTTGATTCCGGCAATGGCCTGGCGGCCGAGCTCGTCGTCGCGGAGCCACGCGAATTTGTCCTCTGCACGTGCCAGAGTGGGGCAGGGTTAACAAGATGCACGGATAATTCTTTCAAAAACAAAACAATTACTTTCCTCTGCCTCCAAAGTGTTAAATTTCTTACAAATCTAAATGTCACATTAAAAAAAGATGGGTGAATAAAGAAGTTGGGATGAAGGAAGATTACTGGAGAGAATGCTTGGAGTGTCATATCGAAGAAAGCCATGGCTGGACTGGTGGAGCTTCCGGACGAGAGGAATCTTGTGGAGAAGATGACCCTCAATGCCGAGCTTTAAGAGCAGTCCATCCTTGTAAAGATTGTCGATGTCATGAAAGCACTGGAAGTCGAGATTTTCTGCAGAGACGGAAGCTACGAGGGAAGGGACGAGGTTGTGGAGCACAGCCTTCAATCTGCCGGCTGAGAAAGTGTCCTGCTTCAGCTCCTCAAATGCTTCGTCTCGGGGGACGTACACTGGATGGGGCTTCTCAATTCTGCTCTCACATTCCAAATCTGCCATAAATTAAGCCTAATTATATTTCTTTCAACAGACCTACTATCAGAAATGTAAATCTCCACTTCAAAAAAAAAAAGTGAAATTTACATGTTTAGAACACGATTGTAATGTATATACATATAACAGATTATAGTACAAGTATAAATGACACTATTATTTTTTTTTTTTAAGTGAAATACAGTCTTCCGTGCATGCAGATATTTAAGGCACGTATATATGTAAATATGAAAGTATAGATGTGAGATGTGTAAATACATTAGATTTGTGTTCTAGAAATATAAATATCCAACAACAAAAAAAAAAATTGTTGTCCAAACTTTAAGCTCAAAATTTTACTAAAGGATTTCACAATAAATGATGGATATCAAGTAATTGTGAAAATTTCCTTTTTTTTTTAATACGGGATAGTTTTTGTATTAAATTCATTAAAAATAGTTTTTGTATTAAATTCATTAAAAATAAATTTTCACTAAATACATATAAATAATTAAAAAAAAATAGAAAAAAGCTCTTTTTAGTCTCTGTCCCGGATGACACAAACAAAAACAGTAAATATAATGAAATTATAAGAGAATAAAAATTAAAACATGATAATGACTAATGCAATATTTTTTTCCTGTCCGGCTGCTTCTAATATTTCTAACTAATAGTAAGCATTCAAAAAAAAATTTTAAAAAAAACTGAACTGTAAAATCTAGGATATTCAAATCATATCATGAATATTGTGTTGGATCATCGATGTATTAATAGTTATATAACAGAGATGCGTGGCATACAGACTGAGGTGAAAGTATGATTATGGATAAAAAAAAAATACGGCCAATAAAAGCCCAATGAAAGAAGACCAAATATCACATCACATGAATACCAAAGACTTGAATGATCGAGCACGGAAGAAACGACACAAAACCAGAAGAATAAGAACACAAAAATTTAACGAGGTTAGACGAAGATGCATACATCCTTGGGAGCAGAGCGGCAAATTTCATTATTTTGGAGTAGTTACATACTCATAGGGTTACCATCTATTTATAGATAAAACCCACAGATAATTACAAACACGCTCTTGCTCCCTCGAACCCACCAAAAGACACATCTCTTCATTCCAGAAGACACATCTCCAAAACCAAGAGACTTCAAATTCCTGGTATATGATAGCTAACATGAAGAACCTGAAATCGACCTAACGAAGGCTATCTGAGCCAAAGATCAAGATCCATCGAGCCTAGAGAAGGAATCGACCCAACTTCCTCCCTCGCGTCAACAATCGCCTCATAAGATCCATTGAGCCTCCAAGACTCTTCAAGAGGTTGAATGTTCTCGCCATGATACACTCTGTGAAGAATCCAATAGAACCTGCTGTCTAGGGGTTAGCTACCTGTCAAATTACTATGATTCACATCTACCCGATAGCCTAGTCTCATTTTGGCAACAAGAGCTCTTCATCTAAGCGTGAATAGTTAATAGCCAAATCAAAACAACTGATCGGTTGACTCAAGCAGACCAAACAAAACCCAGATGACTAAAGGTCAACCAATTCCGACCATAAGCCCTAACTCAACAAACATGGATAAAAATGTAATTATGCACACGGTATGCCCCTCTCTTATAAATAGGGGGTCATTTCTACAAGAACAATCAATCAAATAATCAATAAAAATTTTCTCATTCTACGATTCATTATTGCGCACTCTCTTTCTCTCTTTGTCCCTTTTCTCTTTCTCTTTATTATTCTATACGCTAGTCCTTTGGTATAATTCTGAAGACAAATTTGGATTCAGCAATATTAGATATATTTTACAAATCTTAGAAGACTTTAAAATATAAATCTAACAAATAAAAAAATTAATAGCAAAAATAGAGAAGTTGTAACCATCTGTTCGTCCTAAAGAGAGCGGCACCCAAAAACTAAGAGATCAATTAGCTACGACACAGTTGTTCTCGCAGCCAAAAACATTTTAAGTGAAATATGCATACAAGCCACACAATTTTTATATATTTATAATTGTAACAACTAAATTTTTTTACTTATATTATAGCACTTCGGTTTATTTTTAGTTAACTTTATAAAAAAAATACTTTTTAACATGGGCAAAACACACATAAAGGTTTATTTTTAGTTAACTTTCTAAAAAAATTACTTTTTAACATGAGCAAAACACACATAGGGCTGTAATTGAATCGAGTCGAATTCATGGATTGGACTTGGCTTTGTTAAATTTTAAGTTGTTCATGTTAAGTCAGAGCTAGAGCCTACTTTCACATGTGTTCATACTTGGCTTGCTTAAATTTTTTAATATTTATACTTAGATTTGTTTGTATTAATTGAATGAACTAAAAATTTCATATGAATACAAATTTTTTCTAATATTTATACTTGATTTGTTTATATTAATTAAGTAAACTAAAAAGTCAAACGAATACATAATTTTTTATCCAAAACAAAAAGTTCAATTTCTGCTTGATTTTTACATATAGCTAGGAAATAAGTAGCTTAAAATTCAAAAGAATACTTAAATTTTTATATAAAGTTTGTTGTGTGTCAGAAGATTTGCAAAGGTTGAGTGACAGTTTAGTTCTTTAGCGTTACACTAAAGTTTAACATGCACACTAATGTAATTGAAATAATAGATAGGCTTCAGAAATTTTTACGTGAAAAATATGAAAAGGGAAACAATCATGGGGTCTAACTTAGTTAGACCAATTCTATATAAGTTGGTGAGTACATGCTCAGGTTGTTGTCCTATAAGTGAAAAAATGTTACACAATTCCTTGAGATACAGTAGTTGTATTGCAGAAGAATTTGTTGTACTACGATCGGGAGAGGTGGCAGCTGGGAATAATTGTCAGGACTTAGGTGTACTGTCCTCAAGAAACGTCGTTACATTGTGTTCAGAATGATGCACTGCTTCTTCGGGTGCATTGTGACTCTGTGATGTTGATCTTTACTCTGCGCAGTATTTCGATACTCAAAGACATATGACGCGACTCCACAAGGGGTTTCATTGCAACGAGCACAAAGCAACCGACAGTGGATGTTTGTGCCTGGTGAGCAGTGGTTGATGGTAGTCGACAAGTGCGAGAGTGGGAAGCATATGTCAGCTCTTCAATCCATAGCGAAAATGAAACTCAGGTCGTTCTAAGCAAATCAGTTCTAGTTCCAACTCTTCCCCCAGTTTAAAGTCTTTGTTCCTCTTTATAAAAAGGGCATGCCTCTATTTATATAGTATAAGAGTGACTTCCTTGCAAATAAGAAAGGATTTGAGACTACTCTAACGGACAATCCAGAGTTGTTCACATAATAGAAAGGCGTTTTGTGATCATTTAAGTGTCTTAATAATGTCAGAATTGAGTGATATTTAACTTGTTGGACTCTTCTAATCGAGATGTTTGATTTGACTAAAGCTTGTCGGATTTGGAATCCATTTAACCTTCTAATTAGTCGTTCAAAACTTTCAAAAGTAATTTAATGACGCGATATAGGCTTGATTTAGCTTGGATTGGCTAATTTTAGTGTCATTAGGTATGTCTCGTCGAGCAGATCAGTTTGATTGTAAGTTTGCTAAAATCATAATTGTGAATGATTTTTAATTGGAGTTTGAATGTTTCTCACTTAAAAATGCTCAAATATTTGTGTTAATTGCCTCGGGATTCGAGATTCATGTCAAATGACAAAATTTGTTGATGACATATCAAAGTTGTTAACAAATCATTTTGCAAATCTCAATAAATAAACAATCGAATCAAACTAACATCCAACTAATTTATATTAAATAAATAAAATAATATATAAGTTATAAGTAATTTTTTTGGTAATCAAATAATATAAATAAGTACCAACAAATTAGTTCATTAAAATAAAAAAAATAGAAATACATTACATTAAATGCATATGCATACTAAAATTAAATTATAATGTATTATTGTTAAATTTACAAATAAATAGGTTCTAGTCAATTAAATTTTATTTAAATAATATATCATATAAACACATGATATTAAACAAAGTATTTATTAAATACAAATAAGTTTATTTGTGAACATTAATAAACAAATTAAACCATGTTCACATTTGATTCATTTAACTTTCGAGCTTTTAAAACTATATTAATTAATTTATTCAAATATGATCAAATATTAATCCAGCTGAACTTATGCGAGTTTTGAATGTGAAAATGGTTAGATATGTGAATTTATTTGTGACATAGTAGCTGAGAGTGAAGCTTTCAACGGTAAGGTCACATGCTCAAATGTTACATATTGACTGCACGACATTTCTTTTAGGTTTCAAAGAAAATTAACACAAAGGACACGAAACAAAGACAATTAACGAAATATTCCTAAAGAAAAATCCAATCTGACCAATTCTTTCATTGACTCGGCACCATATGGGATGCAATAAAAATTTAGGGACTTTGAAAAACTGGATTAGTTAAAAAAACTTACTTGTATCCGTCGGTGCCCGGCCGGTGCGGCACCGGCGAGGATACGGCATCTTCTCGCCGCCAAGGTTCGGCCTGCTGTGTTCCTTCCCCTTATCGGGATTTCCCAAATCGTTGTAAGTGGCATAATCGTAAATCCGATCGGATAGTTTCCGAACCCCATTGCCATCTCCTCTCAGCTCTATCAACTCCTTCTCCCTCAACTCCTTGAGTCCCTCCGGCGTCTCCCATGACAAATAAGCCTGCAAATCAGCAACAAGCTTGCAAATTGATGAACAATTCTTACAAAAAACAAAAAACTTCATTTTTGAAGCTCTAGATTGAAGCAAGGAAGACGGTACCTTGTTGCTGAAAAAGACGCGCTTGGAAGGGATGTCCTTCATTAACTGCACCCAAGAGTTGCAGAGGAAGTGTACGGTGCCAAAGGGGAATCCTTCAACGATGATGCTTTCTAGAAAGAACTCGCGCTGGTGTCGATTGGCCACGGTAATGGCGCCGGGCTCTCCAAAGTCTGAGTCCACCGTAAAATCCACCACGCATACCGCTCGCTCTCCTTTAGCCTTCATCTTATCGTCCCAGTCCTTGATCACTGCCTCTCCGCTCTTCTTCGGTGCCCTTGTTCCTTAGACCAGAGTATCCCCATCAGAGAAGAGAGAGAGAGAGAGAGAGAGGGAGACAAACACACACACACACACATAAGGTAAGCATCACTTACTTTTATTAATCTGTGTGCTTATCAGTTCCAAAACCACATTTTTGCCGATCTTAGGATCCAGCTGTTTGGCAACAGCGTCCAGTAAATCCTCCTTACTCTTCTTTCTCACCGTAATAACCGCTCTCACCTTGATCTTCGCCGGCTTTCCCACCACTAAACTCACCACCTCCTCCCTTAGCGTAGCCACAGGCGATCGCATGAGCCTCAACGAACGGGACAGAAACCCCCCCTGTTTCGCCGGAAACAGAATAGGAGTGGAGGAACAGAGACCGCTGCTCTGTTTCATTCCAAGCATCAAGATATTGGGATCAGGGAGCATAGAAGACCTGCGAACGAGATAAGGACCGGCGACTTGGCCGGCGATAGCCATCTTCCTTGAAACTCAGAGCTTGGTATGCAAGGAGCGGAGAAAGCCAGCGCCAATCTGTACGGCATCCGGTGGAAGTAGTACTTTATAATAAAACAGAAAAACTTGGTTTAATGTTGGGGTCAGAAGGTCGGTTGGTGGACGTGTTTGGTTCGGCTTTTGCCGTGTGCGCAAAGGGTCAAATGGTCAGAAAGTGTAATGACCATTTGGACCCCGTCATTTGCATAAAATGAAAATTATTATAATTATGCATTTATTTATTTTATTGGACCTACTAATTATGTGACACTGATACTGACAAGAGGTATAAACTATTCAGATTAGATCACTAGTAAATACTTATATATTGTCACTAAATAAGATGATTGTTATTACATGCATTAATGCGCCACTTGATAAATTTTTTTAATTTATTAAATTATTAGGAATTATAACTAAAGTAATTGATATTCATATATGTTATGGTATGGCTCATATACCATATCGGGACAGACGCTGGATCGAAGCGGAGCAGAGCGGAGCGGAAGAATCTGTCCAAATTGGGAAGTTACGTGGGTTGGGGT
>NW_018164992.1:3838173-3843337 GCF_001263595.1 Phalaenopsis equestris | reverse complement strand
CTCATATACCATATCGGGACAGACGCTGGATCGAAGCGGAGCGGAGCGGAGCGTAGAATCTGTCCAAATTGGGAAGTTACGTGGGTTGGGGTACGGGGGCAAAGCCCCGCGGTATGGTACAGGGGTAATGTTGTAATTACATATTGTGCCTAGGTTTACTCCTGGGGTTATAAATAGGCCTGTTAGTAACCCCAGGAGGTATCCCTGATTTCTGTAAACTCTTTTCTGAATATTGAAAGGAACTCGCCGCTCTGCTCCCGAGGACGTATGCATCTTTGCCGAACCTCGTTAAATCTCTGTGTTCTTCTGGATTTGTGTCGATTACTGTTTTCTTCGCCCTAATTTTCTCAACAATATATATTACAACTACAAAAATATTTTTAATAATATAAGTATTTTAATTGTAAAGTGATTTTATGGTGTTATTGTTAAATATAAAATTGTCATGTAAATCACACTCAAAGAATAAAACATAGTGCAAGAGAAAAATAGAGGGAGATAGAAGGAGAGTTAGATAGGGTGACTAGTAAGTTAAAACTTCTAGAATTTTTATCAATTATCCATTAGTCCTTCACATTAGGAATGATGCTCCTATTTATAGAAGAAAAAGAGATGCAAAATTGCAATTACTTACTTACCTCTTATTTTAATAAAGGAACTGCAGGGTAATTTAGTTAAAAAGGCGATGTAAAAATTTAAATACATGTGTAAATGGTTAAATAAATAAAAATTGTTAGTTCAGTTTTTCCTGTCGATTGGCCTTCTATTGTCAGTAATATTTGGATTGGCGAGAGGCCGCTAAACAAGCTTTACTGAGTTTAAGTGGCCAGATGACTGAAGTTACTTGTAGGTCGATAGAAATTTTGATTTGTCGGCCCTCATTAGCCGATCGGTTTCTATAGTCTTTCGACCGTCTCGGACAGTGTTCCAACAGAATTGAGCCGATAGATGTTCTTGGATCAAGTGTTGTATATTATAATTGTTGGTGGGTCCTCTTTCTACATGCCTTTTTGATCTGTCGAATTTTCTTAAAATTAGTGATGACATATTTTTGGTGTATAATTATATAACAATTTAGTTACATTTATCATTTAAAATAGTTTTTGTCATTTATGAATACAGAATAAGAAGTATTATTTTGCTATAAAATTTATCAAAATATTTGCATGCGGGAGTTTTTCCTTCATTCAATGCAAAAAAAAAAAAAAAAAAAAAAAAAAAAAAAGGACTTGATGGATTATTTGTGAGTTCTGCTTTTGTGAGAATCTTATATATATTAAATTCAATTAATCAGCCATATATTAAAGGTGTAATTTCTTATCATGAGGTCGCTAGTTCAAATCGTGTATGCTGCTCTTTGGGCTCTCTTTTCATCGAAAAAAAATAAAAAATATTCTTATTAATTTGTTTTCAATTTTTTCTTCCAACAGATTTTGTGATAGTCTGATTTCAGATAATTTTATATGTAAGAAAATAAATATAAAATGCAAATATATTTGCGTTTGAGAGTTAGGATTAGAGTCTTGGTGTTATGATTAGTAGTAGCAATTCTTTTAATACATATTCTTCATATAGAGAATTATTGCATGCAACCACGAAATAGAATAAAATGGGCCTAAAAGACTTGTGCGGGGCATCCTATAATTGCTCAATCCTTTTCACCCCGGTCCCCTTCAACACATTTTTTTTATTTTTTGGAGAGCATAAAGTTCCATTTGTATCTATAGTGTTTTTTTAAGTTTTTTGTTGTTGGATGTCACCTCCAATATATATCATTTGATTGAGAAGATGACTTCTTTAGTATTCACTCAACATTTGCAAGTGAATTTTATCGTAGCTTTTTCCACCAAAAATAGTCTTTTAAATCCCCCTTATTAGGTTTTAAGTCTAAACCTATGTGATCTTCATGATGTTATCATTAGGTCACCGTCTCCATATTATTCGAATCATGCGGTCGCCATAATAATTCATTGTTAGTATGTCCTCATAATCACCAATGACTCTAGCTTCTATAGAGATCCGCCTATCTCCATACAAATCTAGGTGCCTCCATTGCTATCTCCACCCAAATTTGACATTATTGGCCCGTGTAAATCTATCTAAACTTGATGCACTCATTTATAGCAAAATGATATATATATATTTTTTTTGTTAGCTCTAATATCATTAACTTCATGATCACTAAAATTTAGAGTTGATCTTCCAACTAAAATTTTATTATGATGCATCATAAAATCATAAAATCTAATTTAAAGCAAATATAATATGTAAATAATTAAATAAAATTTATATTTTACTATTTTATTGTAAAGTTTTTGACTTTGCATTCATAATATGTACTAATTTTTAAACAATTCAAACTCAAAAATTTTGAATTAGTTAAAATAGAAAAAAACGCTTTCACTGGTTGCAAGGAAATCTGAGCCACACATGCCTGCAACCCCCCAAATTGTATTTGATGATTAATTTTGCTATGGTAAGATTGGGGGATTAGTGCAAAAGCATCATCTTCCACCTACCGGTGGCATGTGGTCCTGCTCAATTCCAACTATGACGAAAGTAAATTGTATAATGCTTGTAAATATCTCACGTTTAAAATGATGGTAAAATGAAATATTAAAAAAGGAATAATTGCATGCATAACATCCTAAATATTTTTGTTTATGAAATTTAGTATAAATGTGATATTTTTGAATTATAGAATTAATATATTTTCGGGTTTAGGGTTCAAATCATTAAAAATATGATAAAAATGAAAAAAATATGGGCTAGGGTTTTATCATGAGTTTGAAAAATAAATAAAAGAAGGTGCTAGATTTGTAAATATCAATATTTCTGATGCTATTAAGAAATAAAAATTCCCCTTTTCTGCCTTATTAGGGAAAATGTGACAGATGATTTATTTGTAGTTTAACTTAGGATCTGTTTGGGCCCAACTTACCTAGACTATTTCGATAAATTATGTTTTAGTAGCTTATGCGTTTTGAAAACACTGTTGAAAACACTAAGCAGCGTTTTCACACCGCACATATCTAGGTGCAGTGTCAGTTTTCTGGCAGCGGTCTGACTTTTTCAAAAAAAAAAAAAATATTGTAATAGTCACTGCACAAAACTTATCAGTTGATTATTTAATAAATTGTAGCTGCTCTAAATAAACTCTTAGCCTATTATTTAAAAAAAAATTAATTTTAATTATAAAGTGTATTTGTGTGTACATTCGATAAAGATTAAAAAGCATTAATTTTATAAGAAATAAAAATATGAGAATAATGTATTTTGTCCAAAAATTTGCAAGAGGCCGGAGATGGAATGAAGACCATCATTACTTCCAATACGCTGTTTGAAAGTAACGCCGGCTATTGCATCATATAATTACTTAACAGAATTATAAATAAAATAAGAAATAATTTATGCAAATACAACGATTAATGAGATGTAACAGGCCACATGGAGTGGGCGATGGAAGCAACATTTCTTTATTTAATCTCCCAACAAATCTCATCTTTAGCTGGATATCAAGATTTTATTTTATTTTTTAATTTGATTCTAAATAATTAATTGATAATAAAAGAGATTAATCTGTTAAAAATATTCTTCTAGGGTGAGTGAATATGTATTCTTCTAGGGTGATTAAAGAAGGAATCCGAAACCCCATCCTATCGAGCCTCTCAGGATCCAAAATGATATGATTCGATTTGTCAGTCATAACACACCCGAGTTATAAAAGGATAAACTGGCGGAAAATGAAACAATGCTCAATTCATTCCTATTTGTAAAACACATGGGGCACATAGTCCTAAGAAAAGTCACGTGTTCAATCAATTTACAGATTTATTATTAACAAATGATTATTAATTTTCTTGTTCTTATTATAATTATCACTATCAAAGAGCAAAAAAAGTCGGTAAACTAAAATGTATACACCAAAAATCGTAGCATAAATCTCAAAATGAACGAACGACCAAAATGAAAAGCTTTCTTTTGAGGTAAGCAATCAACCGACAACTCAAGGCTGGGCATGGAGTCGCGTCTCCAAACTCGAGATAGGTTCAAGCTTTGGATATGGTTCTGTTGCCGACAACGACAAGACCCGCCGAAAGTAAGGCGTAAATCATCGCAATAACGAGTCTAGTATCCTTAGGTTGCGACAATATCTGCCTAGGACCTTGCAAGGTTGGGAGAACCGGCCGAGTGGCGAACCAACCAAGCAGGCAAGACACGAGCCCTGTAAGATTCGAGCCGAACGAAAAATTATTCACGACTCACTCAGCAAAAAAAAAACCGATCGATCACGCTCGACTGACCGGCTCTACGTCCAAATCGAACGATCACCTCACAATCGACCGCTCTGATCAACCATGCCAAAAGACAACGAGTAAGATTTTCATGCGGTCGAACATCTCGACTAGCCAACGCATAGTTCAAATGACACATACGTTACTCGACTGGTCGTCTCAGTCGGCTGACTTCAAACCATCATACCAACCAATTACCATTATTATTATTTTTATAAATTATAATACAAATATAGAATAAAATCTATACATTTAATTAGAATTTCAATGAAATTATGAATGATTTTCATAATCTTTTTCTTATTTTTATATTATATTAAACGTTTCTTTATAAGTATGAGACAAAAATATGAATAAAATTATTTTTATCTCTCCCTCGATTCTGCCCACAAAAGTTCCAAACTTATGCTACTCTCTTTCCATTCTTCTCTTCACTCAACTCTGACACCCCATACGTAATTCACAAAAGGCAAATTATGATCCAATATCATTTTTATATTGAGGAAGCACGATTAAGTTCTGTAAAAAATCCTTAATTAATCTCTTATTTGAGAAGGTAAAAATAGCAAACATTTTGGTTTTTTTTTTCTCGTAATTATTGTTAAAGGGAAGGATACATCATGTGCGCCTACGTGTCCTAGCTTGCACCTTACGCTTTGTGGTCTCGACAACCATTTTTCCTTGACCTGGGGACCTTTTTTCGCACGTGCTGCCAACTGACTCTATTTGTGCTGCTGGTTTTCAGTAACCTCTGAAAAATATAGTAAATCTTCTTATTAAAAAAAAAAACAAATTTACTCATATACCAGATAACTATTATATATTTACATATTTAATATCCCAATTTATACATATATATATATATATAT
>NW_018164992.1:3818724-3838161 GCF_001263595.1 Phalaenopsis equestris | reverse complement strand
TATATATATATATATATAAAATATTACTATTTTAATTTCTTATAAATTAAATAAATATTTTCAAGCATAAATTTGTGAAATATTACAATTGTAAATATCAAATCTTAAACATTAGATATGGAATTACATAAGAATTGCATGGTATTTACATAAATTTTCTAATATATAATTAATGTGTGTTGAAGGATTTATGTGGATAGTGATTATTTATCATCTTAGTATTGCGACAAATCCAACGCACTCAAGTAATTAAAAGTGACAAATAAAAACATCGTAAGTTTTTAAGTGGAAAGTCTTGAAAAAGAAAAAACCCACATAACTTAACCTAATTGAAATAATCTACTATATAATTGTAATTGAATTTGTCATCTATTCTCTTGTGTTAGAGAAGATGAAATTACAAATTTGACGCACAATATAATTTAAGAAATAATAGCCGAAAAGGGTTGTGAAGGCTGTAGTCAGTTGTTATGTAGGTAATAACTTTCCAAGAATGTTATAGACATTGGTTTTATCGTCAGCTTGTTGTTTCACCATAATTGGAAGCCATGATAGAAGTTGGCTATTTGGGTCATAGATGATTGTGTTAGGAGAATTGATTGGTCATAAAGACCATAGTAGGGAGTTGCAATTTTGTTTGTAGGTTGCATATGTCAAAGTTGAGAGTTGTGCAGATTGTAGTTGGTCACATAGACTATAACAAGGAGTTGTAATAATCTATGTGAGCCACAGAGGCTAGAGTTGGGAGTTGCATGGACTATGATAATATTCATAAGCCTCAAAGGTTGAAGTTAGAAACTACATGAGTTGTGATAACGTTCGTGGGCTGTAGAGTACGGACTGTGAGCTGCATAAGTTGTGATAACGTTTGTAGGCCGCAGAGACCGAAGTTGGAAGCTGCATGAGCTGTGATAACATTCGTATGTTGCATATGCCATAGTAGGGAGCAGCATAAGTTGTGATAACATCAATAGGCCATTAAAGACAAATTTGAACGTTGTGCGAGTTGTGTTTGTAGAGGCCATTGTTGGGAGTTGCACGAGTTGTGGATCACGTTGTTTGTAGTGATGAGTTTTAGACTAAGTAGGTCGTTGTTAGTCACATAGGTCGTTGTGGTGAGTTACATACATCCATAGGCCATAGAGGCTGATGGTTGATGTTGGGAGTTTGATGAATTGTGATAATGTTTGTAGGCCGTAGAGATAGAAAATGAGAGTTGGATGAGTTGTGGACCGCGTAGACCATAGTGGCGAGCTGCATTGAGAGAATTTCAGAAGTAAGGAGAAAGTTATTGTGTCCTGAGTATGACTCTGATAAGCATTTATTGTGAGGTACATTGTTCTGTCTTCTTTAGGGCACGGTGTTGCATCATATTCGAGGTTCGTTGTTACACTATCTTCAGGATGTGTTATGTACCACTCTCTAGGGTGCTTCCTTATTCCGCAAAGTACTCTGGGATTCCAAATGACACATTAGGATTTTGCAAGGTACTTTGTTGCAACGAGCTTGGGGGTAGGCAGTGGTGGACGGGTAGTGTTTGATGGAACTTAGTTGCTTCTTCTTCAAGCTTTAGACTTACTCTGGTTTAAGGAATAGGTCCTCTCTCTGTTTTCATGACGGTGGTATGACTCTATTTACAAAGTTTATGAGAGGTCCCCTAATAAATAAATAAAGAATCTATATCACTCCATCAGACGACCCGAAGATATCCCTTTGATCAGATGACATTCTTCAGACATTTGAGTACTTTAACTGTGTTGAAATTGAGTGATCTTGGGCTTTTTGGATTTATCCCATCGAGACTCTCGATTTGACTCTAAGCTTCTCAAATTTAAAATCCATTTGATATTCTAATTAGACAATATAAACTTCAAAAAATGACTTAACAGCTCAATTTGGGCTCCATTTTATTTGGATTAGAGAAACTTTAGTGTCCTTATCACAATTCTAATTGACTTTTCATTAGATTTATGCGACATGTCGAATGATCAAAATTTATGGGCGTCATGCCAACACGTAACACTCAACTCACCATAAAAAGAAAATATAAGATATACGTTCAGTTTGACCATTATAATTAAAAAATTCTAAAATAAACTTCAATCATATTTATATTTGTAATTCCTATTTGTGTGTGTGTGTGTATAATGCACCAATTCAAAATTTGATACTCAAAAATATATTCTGTTGGCTAGCATTTGGCCTTTTCTCGCTGACGTACTTTCACGGCTATATTCTCCGACCATAATAAGAAGTCCAACTCAGCCTAACTGCATGATTACGTTAATATTTATTATGTCCTATATATATATATATATATTGAGGATTTACACCACTCAATTCTTAACGTATTAATGTATGTAATGCCTAAACTTTAATGGGTTTAGAGAAATAAACCGTAAGAATTCACTTGATAAAAAAAAATAAAAACACTAATTTTTAAATATTTTTTTATAATTGAAAGACAAAATATTATGATCTAATATATTTTGAGTAAATTTTATAATATTATCTTTTAAAATGAGCTGGTTCACAAGCTAACCAGTCGGCTTAAGCTTGGCTTGTTAGGTCATCTAGTTTAGCTCACACGCTATTTATTGAGATGAGTTCAAACTGGCTCACGAGTCAGCTTGGCTAACTTACAACTCCAATTATAAATAAAATTTAATAGATTCTATAAATTCAAGTTTACTCGTTTTCGAGAGAAATAAAATCTTCCTTAAATTTGTTAAGCTTTGTGTTTAATTTTATATAAAAAGACTTGGATCAATAAAACCATTTGGTGAAATTTAAATCAAGCCCGTAGGCAGTATAACAAACGACGCTCACAAAGCGGGGTATTTAGCCCATTTCAATACTTGGCCCATTCATAGTGGGCCTCTTTCTTATAAGTTCAAACGTCCAATTATTAAAATTGACAAAACCCCATAAGATTAACACCATGAGGAGCATAAAATCCACCTCAAAATTTAATCGTGAATATTTGTAGTATGTCAAAATATAATTAAGACTTTTTACCATTCTTCTGATTAAAATTTTCTCATATAATTCTTATATAGTGATTTTTTTTCAAATATAAGCCCAAAGGAAGAATTGAATACATAAAACTTCAATTTTTATATAGGATTGTGAGAGAGTGGATTCAAGATGGAGTGGGGCACATCTCGAGCTTGGCTCACTTACTCGATGGTGGACTCAAACTCAAATTTGAGCTAAGGCTTGACTTAGGTTCACGTAGCAAGCTCAAGCTCAGCTCGCTAAATTAAACATGGGCCTAAACATGACTTGCGAGCTTATACCAAAACATTGCTAAAACTTGTTAGAGAAGAATGGGAGTTTGTGAACCATCAAGCCAAGTTTAATGTACGGCTATAATTTTACCTCGAGAACAAGCTCATTTATGAGCTAAGTTCAAGTTGACATAGCCACTGAAGCCCTAAAAGTGACTTTTATAATTTCAAATTCAATTTTTTCTCTCTTCATTTTCTACATGCTTCAGCACAAACAAATAGAAAGAATACGTGTCTTTGAAGCTTTTTGAAAATAAAGATGAGGATATATACTAAGAACTAGGGTATAATTAATTTCTAAAATATTATGTTTTTAGGTATAATTTCATACAAACCTGTATATATTAAGAAAAAAATCATAAATACTTACATTATGTGGATAACATACTAATACAATTTTAAATTTTTGTTGGCTTCAAACTTTTTAAGGTACATATGAACTCTTAACAAAAAAAAAAGTAGAGTTAAAAACTAATATATACACCACATCTCAATATAACGTTAGTAAATGATGAGTGCTAGAAAATCCGCAGCGGTAGAGTTATGAATTATCGACTTAGCGTTGTATGTGAATTCAACACACACACAGATGAAAGAAACAAACAGAGACTACTCCAAAAATTTTTATATGGAAAACACGGAAAGGAAAAATCACGGGGACTGACCTAGTTGTGAAGATCCACTATTATTTGATGATTATAGAAATCCCCTGTCCCACAAATGGGAAAGAGTAACTATATTTTTCATATTACAGCGTCGACTGTCGGTATCTGATTGGTGGTGATTGACAATAGTTGGTGGTGGTCGATGACGTTCGGCGGTGATCGACGGAGGGCGGCAGTGGTTGACGGAGGTCGGCGGTGGTCGCCAACGGTCGGTGGTGGTCGACAGCGGCCGAGGGTGATCGACGATGACAATGATGATGTAGGACTTGAGCTCATTCTCAAAGCCTCAAGTTCTCTCTCCAGCCTTCAACCTCCTCCCATGAGAGGGGAGGGGCTCTATTTATAGTATTTTGGGTGCAATTAATGCATAAATTGAACCATTTTGATCGGACAGTCCAAAAAGCTTTCCATGATTAGATGACGTTTGATGGACATTTGAGTGCCTTAACGATGTCAGAATTAAACAATCTTAGTCTCGTTGGATTCCTCTTGTCGAGACGCTCGATTCAACTATAAAATAACAAGATTCAACATCTATTTGACCTTCCAAATGTGTCCGAAAATCCTTCAAAAGTAATTTAATGATTTGATTTGGGCTTGATCTGACTTGGATTAGACTAATTTTTATATAATTAGGTCCGTCTCATCGAGTCAGTTAGTTTGACTATAAGTTTATTGAAATTAGAGCACTGGATAACTCTTAATTGAAGTTTGAATGTTTTTTGCTTAAAAAATTGCCTCGAGATTAGTGTCATGCCTTGAGCTTCGTGATGAATGATGAAAGTTTTTTGGTGGTGTACCAATAAGACTACGAAAAACAGACTATAAATAAAATGTTATATGTTATATAATATGCTAAACATAATTTACGAAATGGATATGAAAAAAATTAAGAAAATCAACTAAATATACTTAGACCAATTGTATAATATTGTTTTTTCAATAATTAAGCCACACACTGATAAGAATATAAACATTAGAAAACTTTAAAAAAACTAATTGTACAAAGTTGTATTTATTCTTAAAAAAGTCAAGTCAAATAAGTAATGTATGTATCTCTTAAAATACTATGCATAAAGATATCCAAAATATAAAAAAATAATAGAATGCCTAATGTACTAAAATATAATAAATAGTATTCATGACAAAATGAATTCAAGAAGAGTACTCAAATATGCTTTTAGTATCCAATCGTATGAGGTATGAGTTTTGGCATGAAGTTTAGCTTCTTGTATTGAAATGAAGAACAAGCTTTTGATTGAGGTATAATGTATTTGTGTTCTTGTGGCAAGAACTCTAATAACAAATTCATTCGTTTAACATTGAATTTCAAAGATTAAAAAAAAAAACAATGTTTTTATTATTTTCAAACCAAACATCAAAGGGGCATTTACATGCATGCCTTTCAGTTCCATTATATTTATATTCTACCATTTATATTTTATTTCTTAGGTATATTTCCACAAATCTTTCATATCACATCAAATGATCATTATTTTAACATAGATAAAAAGAGTTAAAGTTTTGGCATTAGATATGCAAATACATAGCAAAGTATTAAGAAATAAAATTAACTTACATGTACGCATTGTTGTGAAAAAATGATGATAATAAAGAAAAACACCAGAGCGACACACAGATTTACGTGGTTCAACAAATTTTCCTACTTCCATGTGGCTGCAGAGGATTTTACTACTTCGAGGAATTATACCGTCGAGCGTCTCGATGTTTACAAGAAAATCTCAATATACTTCTCTCCCTTCCTTTCTCTCTCTTTCTCTCTTTCTCTTAGCTCTCAAGAGTATTTGGCTTTTGCCTTGCTTGATTTTCCTTTAAACCAAAAGAGACTTATTATAAAAAAGGATGAGAGCGGTAGGTGGGAGGTAGATGAGCGGTAGGTGGGATGTGGTATGTGAGTGGTAGGTGGGTTGTGATAGGTGAACGGTAAGTGAGATACTTAATTAAGAAACTAATAAAATTTGGTGGACAATGTCTCCACATTACCCAATACATAGATCTTCCTTATCAAAAAATAACAAAGCAGTTGCATGCACCTAAACTGCCAGCATGAATCTCAAAACAAAACGACCAAGAAAGATGCTCGGATAATCAAAGCGTCAGACTAAATGAGCATAATCTGAAACGACAATCCAACAACTGACCAATCAATCGAGTTTACTTACACGAGATGTCGACGAATCCATTAAGCTAACCGAGCTTACGATTTCAGTGGCCTGAACTTCTTGTAAAGACGTTTGGTCATAACTATTCGACCGACCAGCTTCACCTCGGCAGCAGAGATCATCACAGGACCAGTCACATTGGTCGGTCGAATTCAAATATGACGGCCGCCTAATAACAAATGTATTATAACTAAATTATATCAAGAATTTATTATTAAATTAGCACCTTAATTATATTTAAGGAGGTTTCATAATCGTGCTGTTATTTCTGTAATTGTACGAATAAATTCTTCTAAATAGGGCACAAAAAAATGAAAGAGTAGACTTTTCCGAACCTCTCAACTCAGAATTCTCTAAATGTCCTACCATTTCATTCTTTCAATTAACTCTTTAAATATGCATTAGGAAAGAATAACTTAAAGTAAACAGTAGTAATGATATCCTTAAAACGAATGAGTGCTGAGGTGGGAAAAACAGTAGGGATTATGTGATCTGTACTGATGAGTAGCTGTACACGCGTTAATGATAGCTTCTTTTTTTTGACCGAGGGAAAAAAAACAGAGCCGTCCATACTTCCAACTCGAAATCTTCGCCATTATTCTTGCTTCCAGTGCACTGCAGATTTGGCCCCACCGCTTGGATTTTGAATCTACTAGCCGTTAGCCTTTATTTTTATTAGTTTTTTATTTACTGAACTAACTCCCTGTTTTCCTCCTTTTTCCGGGCCCACCCTCCTTTTTTTTTTTTTTTTTTTTTTTTTTAAATTGAGTTTAATAGCATTCATATGACAAAATAATGATTAATTATTAACTCTTTTTTTCTTCCCCATAAATTAAAATTTGTTGTGGTGTGAATTTAAATAATTTAATTGTTCATAATGCCTTTTTTTAAGTGTTTATATTTATCTTATATGTTTATAATTTTTAAGAAAATGCATCTTATGATTTTAGAGAAAAAAAAAGGACAAAATTGTGAATAATATTGGCAATGCTTCATTAAAATAAGCTCTAAGATTTATGAATTTTTACAAATCTGGGTTAAATATAAAATCTTTTCATTATTTGTTTGTAGAAATATTTACATACAAGCAGAATCTAAAATTATTTTGTGAATCACATCAAAGAAATAAATTGTGGAATAGAGAGAATAGAGAAAAAGAGAGGAGAGTACTCTACTGAACTGTAAAATGAGAGAATCACATAATCTTTTACTCGTGAAATGAACTCATATTTATATATATAAGAGTACAAGAATAGAAGTTACATTTATGCACCTATTAAAATAGGGTATGTATAGGTTATTCTGGGAATTGTACTCATTTAGGCCCAAGGTTTTGCCGTTCTCTGCCTCGATCAATTGAGGTCGAAGAGATGAAACAATAAGTGTTGTCGGTCGGACTTCTGAACGAGATCGTCAATCGGTCGGTCCTTAAGGTTTAGGTAACCGATTGGAATTATGGAGATGGTTGGTTAGGTCAATCCGGTCGACCGATTTTAGTCGGGAAGATGAGTTGGGCTGGTCGTCGGGGTGTAATATAGGCGTGCATGGTTGGGTCGGTTCGAATGAACTCCAACAAATGTAAGCCACTTAGTCTTTTCGGCCACCGGCCGTTTTTTGTTGGACCCACCTCAGCCACATATTCCTTCCTGGGATTTTGGATTGCCTTGAGATTCATGTTGTATATTTTTTGTGTACAATACACAACACTCAGTTCTTATGTATTTACATTTCTAAAACTTTAAAGTTATCATTTTACTTATATGTTATGTCAATTATGCAAGAAAATGTTAATTTCATTTTTTAGAAGATAAAATTGTGGCATTTTTGGTATTTTTGATGTGAGGTGAAAGATTTGGGTTGTTATAGATGTAGAAAGCAAAGTTTAGGTACATAAGAATTGGGTGGTATTTATGTAAATGTCCCAATATTTTTTTTTAAATAAATTTAAAATTGTTAAATTTATCAAAATTTCTCTAAAATTCAACCTAACCTCATCCCCTTCGCTCTGCCTTATAGTGGAATTAAGAAATTTATCAGAGTCAAAAATTTGGAAAGCGATTGTGCAGATTAATGCTTAAAACTCAAAAATAAATTACATTTTTTATTCAAAATAAATATTTAATTAACCCTTTTTTATTTCTTAAAAAATATTTTATTATTCTTGATTAGCAATTTGCCAAGTGCGGTTAAAGATCAAACGATAATTAGATTAATGTTAAGTGCAAGAAGATCCGTAGTCTTCTTAGTGTTACGAACATCCAACACACACAGAGATAGTAAGTTAGAGTACTGAAGGGAGACACCTCTAAGTTTTACGTGAAAAACCTTAGAAAGAGTAAAAAATCACGAGGCTTAACCCGGTTGCAATAATCCACCATGTCATTTTGAGTACATAAGTCTGTTCTTCTCCAGAATTAGAGAAGTTGGAGTTACAAAGTTAATATACAACGACAACTCAATAAAAAATAGATATAATAGTAGAGGTGTCTCCCCAATACTACAACCAACGTATACACATACATGGCGAGCTGTCCATGATCGATGGCTATCAAGATTGGAGCTCACCATGTATGTGTAGACGTTGGTTGTAGTATTGGCTTGTCGTAGAGACCGTAATTGCAGATCATGTGTAGTTGACCATATAAGTCATAGATGATTGCTTCACGAGTGTTGATTGACCACTAAGGCAGTAGTTTCGAGTTAGGGAAGCCGTGAATCTTGTTGGTCGTAGTTGGTCTCGTATGTTGTAATGGTGAGCTATGATGACATCCGTATGCTGCAGAGTTCTGAGTGGGGAGCTAAAATGTCGTGTTAATGTTCATATACCATAGGTGGCAAAGTTGAGAGCTGTGTTAGTTGTTGTAACATTTGTAGACGATAGAGGTCAGAGTTGGGAATTGCATGAGTTCTGACCTATGCACATTGAAGTAAGGAGCTGCACGACCTGTGACAGCGTCCATAGGTCATGGATACCGGAGTTGAGAGTTGCGTTATCTGAGATAACTTTTGTAGGTCGTCAATATTAGAGTTGGGAGCTGCGTGAGCCTTGAGTCATAGATGTCGTAGGTGGTCACATAGTTTGTGATGGAGAGTTACGCTATACTCAGGGTGCATTATTACACCTTTTCAAGGTTTGTCGTTACACTATTTTCAGAGTGCTATTGTTACACTATCTTTGAGGTGCATTTCTGCAATGTATTCGGGGTGACATCATTACACCGTCTTAGGGATACGTTGTTGCACCATCTTCGGGGTGTTTTTTATGCATCGTCTAGAGGTGGCGCAGTTACACAATATTCGGGGTGCATTAATGCATGACCTTTGGGGTCTGTTCTGCATCGTCTCGGGGTATTGCTGCACCATCTAGTGCTCAAGCCCAGGTCCTTTCTTATGATGGGGGCAAGGCTCTATTTATAGAGTCTTGGAGAGACCTTCCAACAAATAAGGAAATAATACGGACTACTTCATCAAACAACCTTGAGAAGTTCCATGGATCAGACAACATTCTATGAACATTTGAGTGTCTCAATGATATCAAAATTAAGTGATTTTGTGTTCGTTGGATTCATCCTGTAGAGACGTTAAATTTTAATATAAGCTTGTCAAATTTAGAATTTGTTTGACTTTCAATTGAACATTGGAGCTTTCAAAATTTTCTTAATGGCTCCATATGAATTTGATTTGACTTGGATTTGATGAATTTTAATATCATTGTGTTCGTCTCACTGAGTTGACCAATTTGGCTGTAAGTTTGATGAAATTAAAGTTATGGATGAGTTTTAATTAAAGTTTGAATGTTACTTGCTCAAAAAATTATCTCGAGATTCATGTCACACTTCAAAATCTGTGTTGAATAATGAAAATTTGTTGATATCACATTAATTAATTTGATTGAAATAAATGTGAAAGCATAACATCAATTATATCCTTTTTATTATATATGATAAGAATAACCTAATTTACACATCAATAGTGCAATGTTGATAATTAATATATTTTCTTTTTACTAAATCACTATATTTTAATATGGCGTCTTATTACAAGGGAAATTAAATTTGTAAAATATGACTGATTAATTCATTTTTTAAGATAAATATGGTACAAAATTCGTCAATTGAAATGAATAGAATAAAAACATTAGCTCCTAATTCTCTCCAACACATTTCCCTTCCCAATCTCCATTGACCATAAATACAAAAAAAAACAAAAACAAAAATCATCATATTATTTACCTGATTTTAAAGTTTTTTTTGAAATCTATATATAGTGTAAAGTTTGTCAATGAGCGTATTTTTTGGGGCAGCTGTGGTTGTTTGAAGAAGCATCTGTGAAATACTGCAGAAGAATTTGTCGTTTAAAAAGCTATGGTCGTTATTGTCTAATTTTTTTTGTTTAAAAAATAAGTCATATTGTAGCTTTTTAACAACCACAAGATTTAACTAGGTCCGGTTGCAAAATCTCGCTTCAGCTGCAGCTTTTGGAAAAAAAAACAGACAATAAATGATTTTACTATATAAAAAAAATTGTGGCGCTGCACAACACAGACACTGGACTGCTGTCTCAAATGCACCGTGAGTTGATGGAGCTTTCTTAGCAACACCTTTGAAGTATAATTTTTTTGAGAAAGGTGAGCCAAAGGGCACTTCGTGATAATTCGAACACACAATTTTACAGTGAGAGACTACATCCCCAACCACTATGTCGAACATAAATGCCTAATTTGAAGTTGTTGAAGACGGATTTTTCTTATAGAACATGCCCGTGGCATCGAGCGTAGGACCAAGTGAGAGACAGAGGAAGATATATTGCTCAATAGAGCTGAATAGGGGTATTTCTGGGCTCTTTGGCCTTTTTTATTCTACTAAAAGGGTGATTACAAGAGAGGCAAGAGGAGAGTTCTCACTATATATGGGGTTGAGAGAGGATAGCCCTAAGAACTTTTAACACATATCATGGGTCCTCTATTTATGGTAGATGGAAATCCGGAAAATAATATTATAAGAGTACGGTTGCTTTAAGATGGGAAGTACAAGTCATTTTGGTCTTTTCCTTACCTCGACCTAACCTTCTAGAATGTTCCGGTGGACGGTACTCCTCGGCGTTGAGTGGACGACCGACCATTGAGGTTGGCAGGCCGTTGGGTGGCTAGCCGGTGGTTCTGTGGTGACTGACCAAGGTAGTCCTATGTTGGCCTGCCATAGGTGGCCGACCAGTTTGATCATGGGTGGCCAACCATAGTTGAATGGCTGGTTTAGGAGGGTGGTCGATCAGTCGAATATAGGTGGCTAACAAGGGGGGCTAGTCGATTGACTATGGTTCAGCCGGCTGGATGAAGATGTTGTTGCTTATGCAATTTCGTCGATGACGTGTTTTAACCTGAAAAGGACACTGTTTCTATCATACATAAAACCCTACGAGTCTTTTACTTTTTGGAAGCATGACTCCAATAACAATGAAAGATTTAAAATACAAAAAAAAAATATTTTTTTTTTTGTGAATCACTAGTTATACTCTCTTAGTCTTATGTAGTTTTTTGCGTTATTTTTGAGTTATTTTTGATGTGTTGACCGACAACCCGTTCTTTGAGAAGATCATTAGTTAGTTTTTAGATTTTAAGGTGTGGTATTTACCCAACTCAAGTCTCACACCTCGCCCGTCTCGTTTGCTCGGTTGGATCATGGACTCGCTTTGGTTGCACCGTTTGTCAGCTCTTAGGAGGATCTTGTCGCTGCCTTCACGGGGATAATCATTGAGACTCTCGATTGGGGTGATTACGTCGTTCCCTTCACAAAACTCGTCACTACTGGACAGAAAACCGCCTCTATAGTCCTTTCTGAGTTTAGTATGGAGACAGTTTTTGGATGCTTACAGTGTGCGTGTGTGATTTTTTCTTTCTTCTTTCTGCTTTTTTTCTTTTTTGCTTTTTTCTTCCTCTATGTAGGATTTTCTCCCATTTTGGTGTGCTCCTCGTCATGTTGATGGTACGGTCCATGCTCACCATACAAATGTTGAAGCTAGATTTGTCCTGTAGACCGTGCTTAATTCATAGAGTATAGAACCAAGGGAGAGGAAGAGGGAGAGAGAGAGAGAGAGAGAGAGAGAGAAAGGAAGAGGTTTGCTCCATAGGAGCTAATATGGGTGTTCTCGGGTTATTTGACCTATTCTGCTCCACTAAAAAGAGTGATTATAAGAGAGTGGTGGAGTTCTCTCTACACGAGGGTTTAGAGAGGAGAGCATCAAGACCTTTTAATACATGCCATCAATCCTTAGTTTGTAGCAAATGAAATGAGAGAAAATTATATTACATGAGTACCCTTGCTCTGACGTTTTATTTGGCAGGACATGTCGGTGTAGAGTAGTCGGCCGGTCAATGGGGATAGTTGGCCATAAGGCGGCCGACATGTTGATCATGGGTTGTCGGCCATAGGAGGCCGACCAGCTTGATCATGTGTGGCTGACCATAGGTGATCGAATGATTTAGAAAGGGTGGCATGTCGGCCTAGTAGTGGTGGTGGCGGGATGAAGATGTTGTTGATTGTGTGACTCTGTAGACAATGTCTTAACTCTGGGAGGAGCCTTTTATTTTTTATTTTTATAACTTAATTTTTAACTATAGTTATCATCAAAATTTAAATTAGAAAAGAAAACAAAAACCGTAAATAGAACCGCACTTCAGAAGGAAATTGCCCCCCGACGACCATTCAAGTGGACCACTATCCTCTTCTAAGAGGAAATTGCACTATTTTCTTCCATTAAGTGGGCCCAAACCTCCGGGACCGCGGTTTAGCAACTATATATCAGAAACCATTTTTCCCGCATAAAGCTCTGACAACAATATCGTATCACCCGTACAGTTGTCCCAATTCCAATCGAACTGCCAAACGAGGCAACGGTTGATCCGATTTTCCGCATAGAATTTAGTATAGAGATCATCCGCACTAAAATCTTACCTGCCACTGTTCCCGCCGCAAATAAACAATATCCAAAATTTCAATTGCAACCTCACAAAGCCTTTTATTTAGTGATTTTGACATTTACACATACCACCCAACTTTTATATATTTTCATAGCTAACACCTAAATTTTAGATATTACATTTATACCAGCCAAATCTTTCATATCATATAACAAAAATTATCATTTTAATCATTTAATGCATCTTCTCATGCATGTAAGGTGATGTATATGAAAATAATTAAATTTAAAATCTAAATATGTAAATACATAAGAATTAAGTGGTATGAATGTAAACTTTTTTTTCTCGATTATAAATTACTGTTTTTCAGACCATCTTCTTTTTTAATTCTCCCTCCATTTATTAAAACAAATCGTTTCGGAATAGGAATCCCACTCACTGCGGCCCTCATCATCCCTCCCTCGCCCATTCCTATTTGAAGACCGTTCACTTCTTCTCCTCTCGCATTCCCGGCCATGGCGAAGAGAAGCCGAGGCATCGCTCCGCCACTCATCTCTATCATCTTCTTCCTCAGTTTGATAAATTTGATCTCCAGTAACAAGACCTATATAGTCTACATGAACCCTGATTACAAACCGTCAGTCCACCCAACTGACGCCTACTGGTACGCATCCCACCTCGCTTCCCTCTCCATTAACCCTTCTCGCCACCTCCTCTACTCCTACTCCGCCGCACTCCACGCCTTCGCTGCTACCTCTCTCCTCCCCCGCCACCTTCGCATTCTTCGCCGCTCCCCTGCCGTCCTCCATATCCACCCCGACCCCTTCCTCCGCCTCCACACCACTCGCACCCCCTTCTTTCTTGGCCTCTCTCCCTCTTCCCCATCATCCCCATTCCGCGCCGTTGACGCCGCGTCTTACTCCGTGGTAATCGGCGTCCTCGACACAGGTATCTGGCCCGAATCCCCTTCATTCGACGACACCTTATTTCCTCCCATCCCCTCCAGATGGCGCGGACACTGCGAAGCCGGAGTGGATTTCTCCCCTTCTCTCTGCAATCGTAAACTCATCGGCGCTCGCTGCTTCTCCCTCGGTTTCCTTGCGGGTTCGCCCGGCAAGCCTCCACAGGAATACGACTCTCCACGCGACCGCGATGGCCACGGAACGCATACCTCCTCCACCGCAGCCGGCGTTCCAGTTTTCAATGCCAGCTTTCTCGGGTATGCCTCCGGTACCGCCCGTGGTATGGCTACCGCCTCCCGTGTCGCGGCCTACAAGGTCTGCTGGGCCACTGGTTGCTTTGGATCCGATATCCTCGCCGGCATCGACCGCGCAATCTCCGACGGTGTAGACGTCCTCTCGCTTTCTCTCGGCGGAGGCACCGCGCCATTCTTTCACGACACTATCGCTGTTGGTGCCTTCGCTGCCGCCGAGCGTGGAATCTTTGTCGCGTGCTCCGCAGGCAACAGCGGGCCGGGATGGGGAAGCGTCACCAACGCTGCTCCATGGATAGCCACCATCGGCGCTGGAACAATCGACCGCGATTTCCCCGCTTACGCGATCCTCGACTCCGGCGAACGCTTTACCGGCGTATCCCTTTACAGCGGTGAAGGAATGGGTGAAACCCTTGTTCCCCTTTTTTACGACAACCGCAGCAACGCCAGTCGAATGTGTCTCGCCGGCACGCTGGATCCTTCGAAAGTGAAGGGAAGAATAGTACTCTGCGATCGCGGAGTCAGCGCGCGGGTTGAGAAGGGCACGGTCGTAAAAGACGCCGGTGGTGTCGGCATGATCCTGGCCAATACGGCGGCGAATGGAGAAGAGCTCGTCGCCGACAGCCACCTCATACCGGCGGTAGCTGTCGGCAAGATCGCTGGCGATAAAATCCGGAAACATATGACTTTGAATCGAAATCCAAAAGCTGTTCTCCGCTTCGGCGGTACGGTGGTTGGAGTCCGCCCCTCGCCGGTAGTTGCAGCATTCAGTTCTCGAGGCCCAAATCCAGTGACGCCGGAAATTTTGAAGCCAGATATGATAGGGCCGGGGGTCAACATACTCGCCGGCTGGTCGGGCTCCGTCGGGCCAACCGGCATGCCCAAAGATGGCCGGAGAACGCAGTTCAACATAATGTCGGGGACCTCCATGTCTTGCCCTCACATCAGCGGTTTAGCAGCGCTGCTAAAGGCTGCCCATCCGGACTGGAGCCCTGCGGTAATCAAGTCGGCTTTGATGACGACGGCCTATACTCGCGATAACACCGGCAATCACATCCGCGATGCCGCCGGTGGATTGGCGGCCACGCCTTTTGCTTACGGCGCCGGCCATGTGGATCCTCAGAAAGCGCTGGAACCTGGTTTGGTGTACGATATAACGACAGATGACTACATTGCCTTTTTGTGCTCGTTGAACTATACCATTCCTCACATCCAGGCGATCGCTAAGAGAGGCAATATTAGCTGCTCGCGCAGGCTAAAAAGTCCCGGCGATCTCAATTACCCGTCTTTCTCTGTAATCTTCAATGGGAAGAGGATGACAGTGAGGTACAGCCGAGAGCTAACCAATGTGGGAGCTGCGGGGTTGGTTTATAAAGTGAGCGTGGGCGGTCCGGCGAGCGTAACGGTGAGTGTGAAGCCGGTTCGGCTTTTCTTCAAACAGGTGGGAGAGAAGCTCAGGTATAGCGTTACGTTTGTGTCCAAGAGAGGAGCTAGATCGCCGGCAGCTACTGGAAGGACGGCATTTGGATGGCTGACATGGAGTAACAAACAGCACAAAGTGCGCAGTACGATTGCTTACACATGGAAGACGTGAATGGAGAGGGTGAGATTTGTGCGTAGAGGATGTTCTGGTGTATTAAGCTGTAAATTTTCTGTTTTTGATTTGGGTTTTCTTTATAAATTTTGCATCTTTTTTGTTTGATTTCTTTTCTTGAGTTTAGGCTCTGCAACCCTTGTTGGGGTCTTCTCGCTTTACAGAAGGGGAGGTCTTTTTCCCTTCCTTTATCCAAACTTCATGCTAAATGTCTGTATCACCATTTAACTTTTTATGAGATCACAGAAAGCTTTTTTTGTTGAAGAAAAAGCTTTAGCTGAAAGTGTTTTAGCTTTCCATACTCTCACTTTGGCCTGCTTGATGAGAACTGAAATTATGAAAATAAAGACTCTGGAATGAATCAATTTTAGAGGAAAGCTGAGTAGGGGAAGAAGCTTTATAGATTTGAAAGCTGTTTGGTGAAGGGATTTCAGATATTCTTCCTTTGTCAGCCTGGAGAATTTTTGTTCTGGTTTATCTTTGAGAGTAGAAATTCCAGGTACTGGTTTTAGTTAGAAACAGATTTGACAGGCTTTATATATTTACTAAGATTATTGAATCATTAAACATTACTTTTGCAGTAATAAATAAGGTTAAAACAAATCAAATTCCATCAAGGTTTATCTCAATATCACTGCATTTTCAAAGCTCAGTGGAAAACTTATTTTGCAAATAGTCTCTCAAATCTCAATATAATCAAAATTAGTATAAATGGTTTATAATGAGCAAGAACACAATATAAAAGAGCACAGATATATGAAGTTTTACTTAGTTCACAACAGGTGTCCGCATCAACAGGTAGAGACATGAAGGCTTTGCATTCTATTATTAAGTTTAAAGTCAAGCTATGAATCAAAACTAACTTATATAAGATTGTATAGTTTAAGAAAAGAAAATAACATAAGGTTAGATTGCTCGTGATTTACAAGGGGAAGAGTGGAGGATGAATTCAAATCGTAGATTTACAATCTTGACTCCAAGAATCCTTTGCATCTTCTTTGATTTGCATTGACATAGCTGGTCCTCTTCAATCCCCACTCTCCATAACCAGCCTAATTAGTATTTGATTTCATTTTTCCTCTCTCCATGTAGGCACCAAAGATGTAAACGTGCCATTGCTCTCTCAATCTCAAATTGGAAGAAGAAACCAAGGAATCATTGTCATTCACTCATCACTTTAATTTTTCATGCACGAAGCTTGTGGTCCCCTTTTTGTGTTGTTGTTCTCTAGATTGTTCTTGTTTTTTGGTCCGACCAGTAGAGGGCTGATAAAGAAAAAAAATGCTGCTGCACAAAGCCTTCACCAAGAAAACAAAATAATAGTTATAATAATAAGTAACATGGCAGGCTGCATAATTGAATTAAGAATAATAAATTCAATCAGGTTTAATACTTAAATCAAAATAACTAACAATCTCCACTTTGAATCAAATAGTAGACAAGCAAAGCTCCTTTTTTTTCCATTACCTCCTTAACTAAGAGGCCAACCAGCCTCCAAGAAAATCAAGCAATAATGGACTATGGTTTCTACGCACTACCTTAGTAAGGATATCTGCTAAAATGTCATTTATATGCACTTTCTGAACATCTATAATATCTTGAGCAAGAACATATCTAATGAAATATTTTATTCTTCATTAATTGGATTGCAGTTTAACTTTCTCACTAAATTACTACCTTCTTCTCTTTGTTTTCAAGTTCCTCAAGAAAATTTTCTTTTATTTTGATGCCTTCCTTTATTGTCTTGGTATTAACTATGTAACCTACTTCTGTTATTGATAGAACCACAACTGATTAAAGATTTGATTTTCAACCATCTTTATTTTTTTTAAAATTGTAAAAACATATTCATTTAATAATCTCCATTTGTTCAAATCATTTGCATAATCAAAATTAACGAAACCTACAATCTACTCGTTGCCACAATTATCCATTTTATAGCTCAAATCAACATAAATTGACCCTATTAAATATATTTGAAAATCCATTTGATTGTTCTCAAATATTCTCTACCAGGTTTAGCCATATATCTGTTTTTCATAATTATTGCAGAGCTCTTATTCGGTACATACCAGTGAGTTCATGATACTACTAGCAACACAAGCTTTTGAAACTGTATTCATATACTTTTGATCTTCTTCGATTGATGGTAATTGAGAGACTAAGTCTGAACTGTGAACCCGATGGAGATGAAACAGACTTGGCGATGTCAATTTCAAATTGTTTTTAGAAGTTACTGAACTTATTTGCACTGAGATAAATATAATAAGTACTTATTTCTATTTCTTATTATGTTGATCCTAAAAATACATTTGGCTTGACCTAAATTTTTATCATCTCAAATTGGTTATTAACTAAAGCCTCAAACTTTGTCATCTTTATTCTGCTAACACAAGCTATGAGCATATCGTCAACTTTCAAATATATATCATTATTTATTTGAATTTTTTTGTAATAAACACACATATCTTAGCCACTATTCTCATAAAAACTCTAAATCATTAATGAATCAAATTTCTTGTACCATTATCATGGAGAGTGCTTTAATGCATATAAAATTTTTATGACAAAATTTGATATTTCCTTTCGGTTAGCTCGTGTAGATAATATCTTCAAATTCTATATGCACAAAATTAATTTTCTTTTTACATCTATCTATTCAAACTCTAGATTATATTTCTATACTAGAAACAGAACTATTATGATTGAAATATGTTGAAAAAATTCATTAAAGTCTATTCCTTTCTTTCAAGTGAATCCCTTTATCACTAATTGAGCTTTATATCTATCCTGCCAACCATATAAAATTTTATCTTTATAGCATATTGTTCATTTACTTTGTGGTTAGTTTAAAAGTTTATAAGTACAATTCTTCTCTAATGGTTTCATTTCTTCATCCATTACATATTTTCAGAATCATTTCTCATCATGATCCATTGCATCTTTTATAAACTTGGCTCATCTTCTAGCATTTGTATAGCATTTGTTAAATCAACAAACTCTAAATGTTTTTGCCTCTATTTTTGTAATCTAAACCCTTACAAGTTTATAATTTTTGAAATTGGTCTAATCTTACGGAGTAACAACCTCCATTTGATGATCTTGAAAACTGCTTTTTGCAGGAATCAATTCTTCCTGCAATTTTATTCTTCACAATTTTACTATATTCTTAGAACAATAAGTTTGTTGGCCAAATTCTGTTAAACCTATATAATAGAACAATAAGATAATATGTGAACAAGTTCCTCCAAGACTTCGGAGTTCAGCAGCTTCAACCAACCAAGTACATCGTGATAATTTGTCTGCCATGACAATATCAAATAACCTAATTTTTCATGCAATGACTACACACGTTGAGATTGATTGTAATTTAATCAGAGAACACATTAATTTAGATCTTCTTTATATTCATTTTATCAACACTTCGGACTAACCAATGAATATTATCACCAAATCCTTGTCAAATTAAAGGTTCGACCTGCTGTGATCCAAGTTGATGGTTCTCCCTAGACCCATCATATGATAATATCCTATTTTTCATCTTTTCTCATCATATATATATATATATATATATAT
>NW_018164992.1:3816643-3818295 GCF_001263595.1 Phalaenopsis equestris | reverse complement strand
TTACTGTTTTTCTTCGCCCTAATTTTTTCCCAACAAGTGGTATCAGAGCCTGGTTCGAGGGGAAGAAAATTTTCTTCGGCGGCGCAAGAAGAAATTTGGTGGCGAGGTTTTACGAATCAGAGCTAAGGTTCTCGGACTCCGCGATCTCTGTGGAGAGGGAGTTTGGGGCAGTTCCGATTTGCCGGAGATTTGCCGGAGAGGAGTTCGTGCGGAAGGGAACCGGGCAGCGCTTGAGGCAAAGTTGTTCGCAGACGTAGCTGAGAGAAGTTGTTCGTCGCCTGGGCGGACGGTTCGAGAGTCGTTGTTCGCGGAGGACATCGCGATTCTCGACAGGAATCGCAGGCGTTCGCGGTTAGAGAAGTTCGCGTGCATTATTTCCTCTTCTGCAGCAAAGGCGGAGGCTTCTTCGCGGCAGGCAGAAGGTTCGCGACACGGGAAGTTCGCGAATCGGCGAATCACGGATAAAGGGCTGTCGCAGAGCCAAATTCGCCGGCGACGACAAGTGGACGCAGGAATACGGAGAAAGAAACGAAATTGGAAGGGAAGGAGAATCTTGGATTTTCCATTTTTTTCGTGGGTTCCGATTTTTGGGAAAGGCAAATATTGCTGGAGGAGAAAGAAAAGTTACAATTTTTCTTTTCTTTTGCCTTGCCGCGGAAAGGAAGGAAAAATCAAAGCAATATTTGAGAATATTCTCGTCAAAACACGGAAAATTAATTTCCTTTGCTGCTAGGAAATTAATTATTTGGAGAATATTCTGGGCAAAGTAAAGTTATTGATTTCAACTTAATTAAAGAAAAATTTATCTTAATTAAGTTGATTTAAAGAAAATATTTAATTAAGGAAACTTAATTAAAAATTTCTCTTTGCTGATGTTCGGATTTGGAAGGGAAACTTTCAAATTTTCTTGGAGGAAGGAAATATTTTAATGTTTAATTTTATTTGAATTTTTGCAGAGGAATTTTTTGCAGAAAAATTTTGTTACAGGTTTATTTTTTAGATGACATTTTCTGGTGTGAAATTTGAGGTGGTGAAGTTCGACGGAACTAATAATTTCGGATTGTGGCAAATCAGGGTAAAAGATCTGTTGGCGCAACAGGGAATAAGATCTGTTGGCTTTTGGCTTAACAGGGAATCTTGAAAGCTTTGAGGGCGACTAAACCAGATGCCATGGAAGATGAAGATTAGGAAAAATTGCAACAACGAGTAGCAGCGACGATACGCCTATGCCTGACAGATGAGGTTTTGTATCACGTGATGAATCTAGAAATCTCTCGGAGAAGTTTGGAAGAAATTGGAAACTCAGTTTATGACAAAATCTCTGACGAATAAGTTGTATCTGAAGCAAAAGTTGTATGAGCTGAAGATGCAGGAATGTTATGATCTGGCGCAACATGTTAATGGCTTCAATCAAATAATCAAAGACCTGTCACGGCTTGATGTGAGTATTGAGGATGAATATCGAGCGATGATTTTGTTGTGTTCATTGCCCTCTTCCTATGAACACCTGGTGACTATTCTGACATATGGGAAAGAGACTATCAAAGTTGATGAGATTACTGCAGCGTTGTTGGCTCACAACCAGCGGAAGCAGAATGCAGGGGGAAGCTCTTACGGAGACAGTTTATATGTTAAGGGTAAGCAGGATCGTG
>NW_018164992.1:3815458-3816369 GCF_001263595.1 Phalaenopsis equestris | reverse complement strand
TCTTATCACATAACACCTAACAGAGAGTGGTTTACTTCATACAGGTTAACTAATTCTGGTTCAGTCTATTGGGGTGATGATAGATGTTGCAATATAGTTGGTGTTGGAGAAGTCAGAATTCAGATGTATGATGACACAGTTAGAACGTTATGTGATGTCAGACATATTCCAGATCTGAAAAAGATTTTAATTTCCTTGGGCACTCTACACAGAAATGGTTTTATTCCTAAGGCTGATGAGGATAGAGAAACCATCAGAATTGTTAAGGGTGCACTGAAGGTGTGAAAGGAAAGTTGACTGCAGGTAATATCTACAGACTGTTAGGGAGTACAGTTATAGGTGGAGTTCATTCTGTTGAGTCATATAATGACATTACAAAGCTATGACATATGCGTCTGGGTCATCTCAGTGAGCGTGGGATGGCAGAATGACATATGCTGCATGGGGTTAAAAGCTGCAAGCTCGATCTTTGTAAGTTTTGTATTCTTGGAAAACAGACTAGAGTCAGTTTTATGACTGGAAAACACAAAACTGAAGGAATTCTTGATTATGTGCATTCTGATGTGTGGGGCCCTACTAAGGAGTTGTCATTGGGAGGATCTCAATATTTCGTTGCCTTTATTAATGATTTCTCCAGGAAATTTTGGGTGTATTTTTTGAAGCAGAAATCTGAAGTCTTCTCTAAATTCAAGTTGTGGAAAGCTGAGGTGGAGAACCAAACTGGCAGAAAGATCAAGTATTTGAGGTCCGATAATGGCACAGAGTATACGGATTCGCAGTTTCAGAAATTCTGTGAGGAGCATGGGATTCAGAGGCATTTTTCAGTGCGGAAGACACTACAGCAAAATGGTGTGGCAGAAAGGATGAACAGGTCCTTAACTGAAAGGGCAAGGTGCTTGAGACTGAATGCA
>NW_018164992.1:3812884-3813572 GCF_001263595.1 Phalaenopsis equestris | reverse complement strand
TAGTAAAGGAACTGGGCATTGAGCAAGGTGGAGTTCAGTTGCATTGTGACAGTCAGAGTGCTATTTATCTGGCTAAGAACCAGGTGTACCATGCGAGAACCAAGCACATTGATGTCAGGTATCACAAGATCAGAGAGTTGATTGCTTCTGGGGAGATACTGTTGCAGAAGGTTCATACTGATGAGAATGCAGCTGATATGTTGACCAAGCCAGTTACTATCAACAAGTTCTTGCATTGCTTGGGCTTGTTGAATGTTTGCAGTTGCTAGAGAAGCATGGTGACCCAACTTACAGTGGTGCATGTGTAACTCCCAGGTACTTTTCTCCTAAGGGGCTGAATATTCGCCAAGGTGAAGATTTGTTATGGTATGGCTCATATACCATATCGGGACAGACGCTGGATCGAAGCGGAGCGGAGCGGAAGAATCTGTCCAAATTGGGAAGTTACGTGGGTTGGGGTGCGGGGGAAAAGCCCCGCGGTTTGGTACAGGGGTAATGTTGTAATTACATATTGTGCCTAGGTTTACTCCTGGGGTTATAAATAGGTCTGTTAGTAACCCCATGAGGCATCCCTGGTTTCTGTAAACCCTTTTCTGAATAGTGAACGGAACTCGTCGCTCTGCTCCCGAGGACGTAGGCATCTTTGCCGAACCTCGTTAAATCTCTGTGTTCTTCTGGATTTGTGTCG
>NW_018164992.1:3807770-3812761 GCF_001263595.1 Phalaenopsis equestris | reverse complement strand
ATTTATAATTAAATATATATATATATATATATATATATTAGGCACTCAGATTCCTGAAACTGGCCGCAGGCTGTCTTGAAGGCCAACGATGAAGATGAGGGACATAACAAGAATCTTCCGCACCTCTGAATCGCTGTCTGGCTGTGCAGAGAAGAGACAACTGAGCCATGTTTTCTTATAAATTTTCATTTTTTTTAGTTTTCATAACTCAATAAATGCGACAATATTAACATCAGAAAGCAATATTTTTAAAATTTTACAGGCTTGCAAATGGTCGCAGAAATTTGACTGACAAATTTGGTTTGACTATTATTTTTAATTTTATCTTGTGAAATCAGCTGGAAGGCTGGCGTCAGATTTCACAGAGGAGGTTTAAAATTACTTCATTATAATAAACAGGAGCAAACGGTAGCGCAGAGCAGCTTTGAGTTTACATCCGCAATTTGATAGACATATCAAATATATTTTATTTCTATAAATAAAATAATAAAGCATTAAAATAAAAAAAAATAAAAATTAAAAGTGATCCCAAACACTTCCCATACGCTTTTGAGTAAGAATCAACCACTAACATGTTTTTCAAGTAGATAATGTGGGACTAAACCTAATATTCCCACATGCCTTAATATAACATATCAAGAATATAACTCCAAAGACAGAACATATCAATTTAGGTGATTTGTGGAGGATAACTTTCCTTCATAGAATAGATTTTTCTAAACACATTATTCAATCTTCATATCATAATTCTAAATATATTGATTAAGATTAAGTTGAGTCTTTATTGGGAGGGAAAAAATCTTTTGTGAAGAGAGAAATTTTGAGATTTTTATTTTTAAATGATTAACTTATCTTAGCGAGTTTGGCTTCGAGTTCCTAAAGCCTTTATTATTATTTGTTGAGATTATCTTACATTTGCTATCCCGTATGTATCCCGCAACACGAAAAATTGAAAACAAGAAAGATCAAATAGTTGGGTACCACTGCAATCAAAACTGTAGTAATTGGGTGTCATCAGGTGCAGTGCCAGCTTATGTCTAGGAGGGCAATTGCCCCCCCTCATAAAATTTATAATTTTTGTATGCAAATAGCTAAATTAAAATTTCTTTTTTCTTATATAGATTGCAATTGCAATTTTTTAATATAAATAGTTAAATTTAACACTTTCATCTTTTGTTGCTAGGGATAATTTCATAATGAAGAATGGCTTCAAACATTTTTTATTTTAAAATAGAGAGGTCATTATATATTCATCAACTATATCAACAAGTGGCAACCGAAATTGCATCTCTATATCCCAATTAAATGTAATTCTTTCATGTAATTGTACCTCTTTTAAGGTTATGTGAAAATTATTCATTTTTTATGCAATCGTGAACTATGATTATTCTCTTTTGTGGTCACAATTTGTGGTTTGTGGTCCATCATATTTTTCTTGTGAGCTTCAAGATTCCAACTATTGTAGACAAAATAAGATGAATTAGCTTTACGTTATCTCTACGCTTTTACAAATAATTATGTGGCATGAATTTTTATTATTCTCTCATTCAATTATGACCATTTAGTAGTTGATAAATAGAACATTTTTATCCTATAATCTCTTATAGGTTTATTTATTTTTTTTTAAAGCTAGCAAATGGAATGGTTAAGTAGATTATATTTTTGCTATCACAAGCTTCGGAATGTTGTAATTTGTTAAAAAGCTCATAAGATGTTAATTGAGTTGATAACGAAGAAGATAGAAATTGAAGAGTAAATAAGAATCTAAGCTAGGTGATTAGTGTTGTTAATGATCTGATTTTCAGTTGAGCAGAGGTCAGGTTGAAATCGGCTTGAATGGATTGAATGCGGCTCAAAATAGGCTTGTGTCTAGATCAAGCCAAGCTAACTCAGATTGAAACGAGCTAGCCCAAATTGAGTTGATTGGATCTGTTTCAGCTCGAAATCAAAACTAGTTGGCTGAAATTGAGTTATCTGGTTCTTTTTTGGCTTGAAATTGGCTCAAAATTAGCCCGTGGCTCCTTAAATTGACATTTGTTTGGCATTTTGTTGTTTGGTTGGTCAATTTTTAGTATGAAGTAAAAGAAATGCACATATTTTTAAGTTTTTGTCATTTGGATGAATAATGTGTGCGGTGCAAAATTTTCTTGAAATTAGAATTTATGATACACTTTTATTTAAAGTTTGGTGGATTTGTAAGATTAGAATTCAATGCTACTACCGGTCGACACTGTCAACCATCACCACCGGCTCTAGCTTGTCGCCCGCTCCCAACCTCTCATGTCGCCACTAATATATCCCCTGCCACCAGCCATTCACCTCTATCCACCAACACTATTTTGCATTTATTTCATTTTTTTTCAAACCAAACATAAAAATATGAACACTTGCATTTCATTTATACCAAACCAAATAGTTTTAAAGTATCTAAATACTCCACATTTTATCTACATTGTATTAATCTTTCAGCAAAATCAAATGACCTCTAAACTTAATCTAAATCATTTTTAATCTGACCGTGTGACCTTAGACTGTCAGCAATAATCAATAGCTTCTCTAGGCGGCCCTCAATAATCTATCATCTCAAGTTGTCAATACTGGATTTCGATTGCATTTAGGCATCCCAATTTTCTTTGATTCATTCATTTAGATTTAGAATTTCCAAAAATTTTTTATATACAAACCTGTTGACTCATGAGCTGTTTGTAATGTTAGATAGCTCTCAAGATGACATTTCGTAATATTAGGTAATATTAGTCGAACAATAAATCATCCAATCAAATAACTAATTTACTAAAATACACTTATTCTAAAACACCTAAATTTTGATATATACTTATACAATATATATATATATATATATAAACAAAAGAAAAATCTATCTAATCATCCTCATTCTCATCGTCCTCTGCCGCTTCCTCTTCCTCCAATGGTGTCCCGCTTCCGGATCCTTTGTCTGAAGGAATCTAACACTACAAAAAAAAAGGTGCTAAAATCAACGGCCTACGCTTGCGTCTCAAAAAAATGTTTCATTTTCGAATGTATATTGATAATTTATGATTTGGGCTATTTGTGACGACTTAACAACAAGAAATATCATCGCTTATTAACAATAATTTTTTTCCGATGGTTTTAATCATTATCGAAGCTTTATGTAATCGGTTAAGAAAATTATTAACTGACGATCTGATTGTGTTGGTTATCTATGAACCCGTCATTTGGCGGGGTGCTAACCGACACGTTTTTTTAATAAGCGGAGGTGTTATCTGTCGTTAATAATGTAAATTACTAGTAGTCTATGAATGGAAGAAATTCTAATCGATTCTAATAAAATTATTTCAAATATTGAATTGAATCAGATTGAATATTTGTAATCACAATAGTTAGCCACAAATATCATATTTGGTTTCTGTAAAGATATTAGTTGCTCATAAATGTTGTAGTTGATGACTATAATAGCTACTATTGTCCACATAGGTCATAGTTGGAAGTTGTAACCATAGTAGTTGGCTATGAATGTCGTACAGTTGGTTGTGATAGGAGCAACAGACTGCCACTAAGTCATAGTTGAATGCTAGTAGTTGGTCACAAAGACCATAATTGATAGCTGGAAGAACAGCAGATAGCCATAAAGGCTGTGGTTGGAAGCTACAATAGTAGAAGTTGATCATAAAGATCATAATTGGTTACTGCAAAGACAATAGCTATTCAAAAGGTTATAGTTGGTAGCTACAATGGCGATAGTTGACTACATATGTTATAATTGAAAACTATAATAGTAGAAGTTGTCTAGAAATGCAATAGTTGGTTGTTACTAAAATAATAGTTGGCTACAAAGGTTATAGTCAATGGCTAAAGTAGTGACAGTTAAGCACAAAGGTCGTAATTGAAATGGTAATTAGCTACAAAGATTGTAGTGGGTTATTACAAATATAATAATTAGTCATAAAAGATATAGTCAGTGTCAACAACAGTGACAGTTGACCACAAAACATATTGTTGAAAGCTATAACAGTAGGAGTTAGCCACAAAAGTCATAGCATGTGGCTACAAGAGAAACAGTCGGCCACAAACATAGTTGCAGGCTTTAACAATAGTTGTTGGCCACAAAGACAATAGTCATTGTATTTAAGAGTAGCAACTAACCACATAGGTCGTCATTTGTTATTGTAATAGTGGTAGTTGGCTATAAAGGTCGAAGTTGATGTTTGTAATAGTGACAGTTAGCCGCAAATGTCATAATTAGAAACTGTAACAATACTAGTATATCACAGAAGTCATAGTTAGTGGTTCGACCCCTTCTCTCTGAACATGTAGAAAGATGGTTATAATTTTACGTCGAACACATAATTTGCTTATACATCATTAAAAAAATATATGTGTTGTACACAACTGCCATAGTCTTACTATAATGGTGGGCTATTGGTGACCGATGGTCGGTGACGACTAGCTATAGTTAATAGTAGTTGACGGGCGGTGGTCGGCGATGGTCAACAGCTATGAAGGCTGGTGGATATCGTTGGGCTTTCAATACATGTGTTAGATGAAACATTTGTATTTGGAATACAAAAGCTGCAAAAAAAGGATCCCCGGTGAGCGGTGGTTGGCGGTGACAGACGGTGGTGGTTGAAGGTGACCAACACGAGGTAGTCGATGATGGTCGTTGGTGACAGCGACTTTATATATGCTTAAATTTATGAACCCAGATTTATATATTTATAATGATTTTGTAAAGTCACAATTTCAAACGCAAGTATACGTATTGCTCAAGTAATATAAGGCTCTAGTAGAGACCCGTTTATCGATCCCACAGGGAAGTGAGGTAAGAGGTCCTTAGTCAAATTCTAATCTTTTACTATTAGTCCTTAGTTTAGAATGTTGATTAAAATGATATTTTATCTATCAACTACTACTAAATGCAAGTGTTAAATGTAAAGATAGTAACTATAACTAAATGCAAATATTAATTCTAAAGATAACCCTTTTTGGAT
>NW_018164992.1:3799373-3807518 GCF_001263595.1 Phalaenopsis equestris | reverse complement strand
CTTCAGTACTCAAACAATAGGACCAAATTGGAGATTTTAGCCTGTCACCCTAAAATCTCCAATTCTACACCCATCAAAGTATATTTCCCTATTTATTTGCATTCAACTCCCATGAACTTAACCAATGTGGTTTTACTTTGTTGATAATTTCACAGCCCTCTCGGGTCTTAATACAATTACAACTAATTTTAACACTACAACAGACCTTTATTGTAATGTAAATAAAGTGCAAGTAAAAACCATCACATTTATAATTAAATACGCTTCTAACATGCATCACAAAATCCTAAACATGAATTCTACTCATTACAAAAGAAAAGTAAAATGAAAACAACGGCATAATCTTCTCATGCCATTATTTCCAAACAAGAAGAGAGAGTAAGAGAAGCCCATCACAAAACACGAAGAAAACACAACAAAAACTTCATTTAACCAAAACAAATCCACTAAATAAGTGTTTACAAAACCATAAGATAATGAAGAACACAATACTTAGCTTTTCCCATTGAAAGAAATAAGAAAATCTCTCCCACAAAGTCTCCTGTCGATCCATGCAATGCTAGAACATCTCCTTACAATTTCTCTCTAAATCTCCTCTCCAATCTCTCCAAAATGGTAGAAATCTACATTTCTACTCCTATTCTAAGAAACATAAACTTTATCCACACTTTTCATAACATTCCTCTCACATAAATCTTCATTTTTCTAATCTAAATTTATTCTTTTAAAGTGTAGGGATGAAGTTTGAAGAGTTGCCACAAGCACCCTTCCAAAAAGCGTCCAAATACATTGAATTTCAGCCCATAACCGCCAAAAGTCGGTCCATAGTCGTCCTGGGCGCTGTCGGCGGGCTCGAGGGTGCTGTCGGCAAGCTTTTCTGTCATTTTTCTGTCTTCTCGTGTAAATCTCGTTGTCGGCGCCGTTTGGCGCCGTCAGCAAGCAGACTGCGCATCTTTACCATTTCGCTCCATTTGGCTCCGTTTTAGCTCTGTTTTGCCTCATTTCAGTTGCGTTGTGTTCCTAATGGATAGCCCTACAAAATAAGCATAAAAACAACCTTCGTTTAAAGTGTAATCTCATTCAAAAATATGCAAGAAGTGTAAAAGAGATTAAACATCGAAAGATTTATCAAAAGGTGACAGGACAAAATTTCATTTTTTGCTCGTTTTTGCTCCAAATTGCATCGTTTTTGTTTCTTTTTACTCAAATGACCATAATTCATCATACATGTAACAAAACATCAAAAATACCCTTCTTTAAAGTGCAATATCATCAAAATCAGTATAAAATATGTATGAAAATCTCAACATATTTTCCTTTGGTCAGTTGGCTACAGAGACTGATAATTATCGTTTTGTCTTCTCTCCAGAACATACTCTAAAATTTGTCTTCTTCATCTTCTCCTCCTCAAGTGAAGAGAGACAACCTTTATAATGCCTTTTGGGAAAGAGCACTTTTGTCGTTTAACACATAACTTCGCTAAGCACACAATTAGACAGTCTCTATTGATCCCTCTTGATTATTGATAATTTGTTAAGAATTTGAGTACATTTATAACTTCAAATTTGAGTGATCTTAGGCTCGTTGGATTTTTCTCATCGATACATTTGATTTAACTATAAATATGTCAAATTTGGAGTTCATCTGACCATTCAATTCTCTAAATGTACTTCAATAGCTTGACCTTGGCCCCAATTTTGGTATCAGTGAGTTCATCTTGTCGAGACAACCAATTTGATTATAAACATGTTAGAATGGAGGACCTTAATGATCTTGAATTTAAATATTGTTGAATCCAATATATTTGGTTGATCGTGCCTAAGGAATAGAGCATGAAACCAAGGAAAGAAGAACGTGGGGGAAAAAAAAGTAGAGAGAGAATGAGACGAAGAGGAAGACTTGCCCCTAAGGGGGCAAATCGGGGTGTTCTCGCGTTCATGGACCCTCCTATTTCGGTTGAGTCCTCTATTCGGAGGGAAAAGTCCTTCATCGAAGTCCTCTATTCTGAGTGCGAAGACCTCTCGTCAAAGTCCTTCATTCGAAGGAAAAGACCTCAGTCAGAGTTCTTCATTCGGAGAGAAGAGACCTTCGTCTGAGTCCTCCATTCGGTGGAAAAGTCAATCGAGGGTAACCTATTCGATAGGGGCAGAGTATAGATTGCCTTGAGATTCATGCTAACAATTCTTGAATATACAAATACATAATATTTATTATTAAAAAAAGCATTGATATTCATACAAAATAATAAAAAATTTATTGACAAGGTAACAATTATTATTTTCATAATAGAAAAAGACTAACATATTCTTAACTAAGAATCATGCTTAAGAGTTCCTTAACGTGAAGTACTTTAAGCGAAATGTTAGATATGACTAGTCTTAGGATTCGCGTATATTTAAATGCAAATTTGGAAACAAATCAGATATCTCTATTGGCCTGGGAGTTCCATGCATAAATAATTCAAGGGAGGAACATATAATGGTGTTTCAATTACTTCAAAAGAAAATATGTATTTTATTATTATTTTTTTAAAGTTAATATTAGGAATGGGCCTAAAAATTCTCATTTAACACTTTAGTATAACTTTGGATCTACCCGAGTCTTTTCACATTTATTTGATGTTTCTTTCAATCATTATTTTATGCTTTCCAATAACTGGCGACGTCAAATCTTGAAAGTTATCCCTCCACGGTGATATATTATTACACCCGGGCTCTGGATGTGCGGATATCAACCAGGATGCAACCAGGAGGGTAGAGGTCTGATTCCCGCCCTCCGCCGGTGCATCCAGGCCGTTGTCCGCACATTCGGACATCCTGATGTAATAATTTTTCCTCCACGGTTCTAAGGCAGGGGTTTGTCATAGAAGATGACAGCTGACATGATAATGTTATTAATTCTAAATCAAAACTTTTCATTAATTATTGATCTGAAATATGCAAAATTAAAATGAACGGTTTATGGTAAGTTTTTAACACCGATTATTAGCTCTGGATTGGTTGGGCTAATTTGGCATGAGACCTATTTACACTTGTCAAATGGCAGAATAAGAAATTTGAGATTGAGGAAATCGTAAAACTAATTTCCTGAGAGAAAATATTAAAGTTATCTAAAATTTTGTTAAAGATAAGCTCTCGAACTTTCCTCAATTAAATGGGTTAGGAAAGCTTGCCTGTAGGGACGCCTAAAGTTAGCTCTGAAGTCTAACCTATTCTATGGGCCATCTGAGCACCACATACGCTAAGTGCTCGATGAATCATGGGCCTTAACAAGCATCCATTAGAGTATTTTAAGGTGTCATGATAGCTTTTTCTTAGTGGGAATAGAATTAGTTTAGTTTGCTATTATTTAAAATAAATATTTTGGGTGAGAATTTTTCAAAAAGATTAAATTTTTAATTTCCTTCTATGAATAATAATTCAACATTCAAGGGCAATAAAAATATTGCAGATTTCGAATAAGATCATAGACAAAATAAGTGTTTTGTCTTTGCTTGTTAATAGTCTTAATAGCACCCAAATAATAGAAGCACTAACATTTTATCGTTGAATTAATGATTATAAGGAATTAAATAAATAATTTCTGTTTTTTAAATACATGCTTTTTTATATTTTTGGAAATAAAAAATAAAAATATGTAAAAACACATTAATCAAACATATTTTTTTAAAATAAGAAAAAAAATAAAAAAACAAAAATTAAAATTGATAAGAAAAAAAAAAGGCATGATTAACCAATTTGGAGTGTCAATAATATGAGTTATTTATTAAAAAAAAATTAAACATTAGATATCATTATTTTTAAGTTGATAAGAATTTGACACAACATGAGTTTAAATTGGAGCCAATTTTTTAAGAGTCGCTTATGCTGACTTAAATTCTTATCTTGTGAAGGGTTTGAATTGGATTTTAATATACAATCAAATATTAACACCAAGACGGATGAAAGGAGCGATTATTGTGTGCGGAGAGCGCACACAGTGAGACCCACTGTCATACAGCCGAGATGCGGCGGCTGTGAGGCTGTGATCGGAGAGCGCACACAGCTCTGCGTGCGCTCTCTGCACGCAATAATTAGACCGGATGAAGGCCTTAGTGAACTAACAAGTAAAAACTCAAATGATGGAGATATCTGATATGGAAGTTATAGGAAATTTTTTATCGCAATTATCATCTATTAGTTCTTAATACAATATCAAAATCATTCGAGAAAACATCTTTGGTGAGTGATACAATCGAAGATGATGAAAAAGATGACGACCAATACTAAATCGTACGAATTGGAGTTAAAATACCGCAACTACAATTAAGGTTACATTAAAATCATTTAATTAAAAAGCAAACCATGCCAATATTTATAGAATGTTGAATTTGCTTAAGAATGATATTCATATTGTCAAGTCATTATTTGAAAATGGATAATTACATACAAACCATTTGAAACATTGATATTTACAAATTAACCGCACAAATATTTTTTTTTGAACTGCCGAGCCAATGTATTTAAGTGGGCTACGATCAAACTATTGAGAATTTGATAAAAATTAAAAATATTTGTTGGGGCTTTAGCAAGAATTTGAAAAATGGATGAAACAGCGGTGGTTGATTTGTAAATAAAAAATTTCAGAGTTGCCTGTATGAAATTGTTCAAGGCAATATCATGCTCTAAAAAATGAAAAATAATTACATAGAGATGCATGCGGTGTCCGATCTCCGATCATCGTAAAGATGTATTTCAGTGGGTCTCACTTACATTTTTTTTTTAATTTTTGATTGTGGTGATCGACGGTGAAGATCGGATATTCTCTGAATGTGATGTCCGTATGACATAATTTCTCCTAAAAAATGATGAGTGGTGGGAGTGTGTGAGCAATAAAAATTCACACTTCATTATTTTATTTCATTTTATTGCTCATCCCGGCATGAGAGTGTGTGAACAAAATTATTAATATTAATTTTTTACATTACATTTTTTTTTTGAGAAGATTAAATTAAAACTTAAGATTGCCCACTCGAAACTCTTCCTATTTACAATTAAACCACCTTCTTCCATTCTTTTTTAATTTCTCACTCAAATGTTAAAATTCATGGTAAAACCCCAATCTCTTTTTTAACAAATTCTCAATGGTTGGATCATGGCATGGTTCGGAATTTCAAAAAAAATCAAATAGGAGATTAATTTATAAATATCAATATTTCAGACAGTCTGTATATAATTATCCCAATAAAATAAATGAATACCCTTCACTTCCAGCTTGTGTGTATCATCACCTCCTATAAAAACATCAAAACTAAGGTATAACTTAGAAAAATTTGAATTCGGTTTGACCAGACTAATTTTTTGGTCCAGGCCGAATAAGGAATCATTATCCCTTTAATTTTTTAGGCTAAATTTGGGTTAACCCATCAACTCAAAATTGACCCAAATTTGACACGAATGATTTTTACGTCTTATATTAAATGAATTATATGGGTTAATGATTCCTTATTCGGCCTCAACTCAAAACTGTTATAAATGATTTTTGCGTTAATTTTTTAGGCTAAATTTGGGTTAACCCATCAACTCAAAACTGTTATAAAATACTTTCGAGTTGGATCAATTTCGATGAAGTAGTTTTGCATTGAGTCCATTCGGGTCAGACTCAAACCAAACCCACAAACCTATTTGACATCTATAACAAAACATTCAACTCTCTCTCTTTCTTCTATCTCATGCAACTACCCACATGACAACAGTGCCTCACCACGAACCCCAACCTAACAAATTTCTCCCTCACATGAGTTCTCAATAATGTCCATAGCATTCATACAAAACCCCCTTGTCTCCAACTAGGGGTGAAAACTAAGTCTAGTCAAGCTCGAGCTTGCCTCATCTATCAAATTGTGAGCTTGAGCTCATTTTTATTGGTAGCATCTAGCTCACGAGTTCAAACTAAAAATGTAATTTTTACATGAGCTTATCGGGGAATGTACTGGTGGCTAGAGAAGAAGATGGATGCATCAACAGCTCGCCAAAAAATGCATTGAAACGATTCGCGATGGGCAAATCGAGCGAGCTTGTGAGCCAATGAGCTGAGATAGGATGAGCTCATGCTTGAGCTCCTTTATAATAAAAGGACTCGTTGTGAATTCAAACTAAAAATTTAATTTTTACGGGAGCTTATTGGACATTGTACTGGTGGCTAGAGGAGGAGAATGATACAACAGCTCACGAAAAAATACATCGAATTGAATAGTGATGGGCAAATTAAGCTAGCTCGAGAGCCAATCAGATGAGCTAGGATGAGCTCATGCTTGAGCTCGTTTTGAGCTTGGGCTCAAGATCATGGCTCGATAAGCGTGGCTCATTTACACTCCTATCTCCAACCACTCTATCATGGTAGATGTATGTTCTCTATAAGTTCAAATATAGAGTGGATAATTCTAAGTGGGTCACACCTTATATTTTTTCACCTTCAAGTGTTTTTTTATATAAAATAAAAAATTTGTCTTATTTCAACTCTTCTTTTATTGACGTGTGATGGTATAAAATGCCCAACCTATCTTGAGCTAAGCTAAACTAGTTAACTTGCCAGTAAGTCGGCTTACCTAGACGCGAGCTTGAGTTGGAGCTCATATTTAAACTCATTTAGTGAACGAGCTTTATGTTCAACCTTCTCTATGCTTGACATATTAGCTCGCAAGCAGGCTCCTCCAGCTGAATGATCATTGTGTCGACAACTTCTTCGACCAACTACTGTGACACTCCTCCAACCATCAATTCGTTTTTTTGGTGAGTTCCCATGAAAGTTTAATTTTGGCTACTGTCATTATTATGAGTCGTGCTAGATGTTGCATTTTGCCAGACAAGTCGTGCCTGAGTTAGGCGCGACTCGAGCACTTTTATACTTCCAGTGTGTTGGATCTTCATGCAACCCTAAAATATTAATCTCTTGCTCTACCGTCGTAGAGTTTCAAGCACTCAATAATATGCACCATATAATATTTTATATTTACGTATTTAATAATGTTGTGTGCTGAAAAATTAATGTTCGTAGAGTAATAATTTAACGTCAAAGTGTTGCACGATGATTCAATACACACATATAAATAAAAAAAAGTAGCATGAGAAAACGCTAAGAATTTTTATGAGCAAACACTCTCAAGAGAAAAAATTTATAAGATTTAGCAAGGTCTAGGTAATCTACCTTAAGTTTGTAAATAAAGGGATATGCTCTTCTCTCATGATTGGAAAAACGGGATTACCATCTTACATTAACAACTATACTTGTATTTATTTATCTCAAAAAATACTAGTGTTTGGAAATTCAACAACAAACATAGTATAGTTTTAGGTGTTACGAATAATGCTCATCGACGAACAGGTAGTGACGGCGGAAAGTGGTATATAGTGGCTGGTGATTATAAAGTTCTGTGGTCGATGATGGCTGGCAGATATAGAAATCGGTAGTTACTTATTAGGTCTTCTCTTCGGAATATACTATGGAGTTTCACTTCTACTTTTTTTCTCCTTCTCCCCTCCAAGTGAAAAAGAGGGGTCTTATTTATAGCTTTTGGGGGAGAGGCAATTAGGTATTTTGGTGCATAACTTATCTAATCATCTTATCGAACGGTCCATGTTGATCCTCATATTGCAGATTATTTTTTAAGAATTTAATTTTCTTAATGCCTCATAATAGATTATCTTAATCTCGTTGGATTCCACTAGTTGAGACACTTAATTCAACCAGAAATATGTTAATTTTAGAGTTTATTTGATTATTTAATTGATAATCCAAAGTCTTCAATTATGCTTCAACAGCTTCATTAGACCCGAATTGACTCAATCTTAGAGTCGTTGGGCTTGTCTTTCTGAAATGCTCAAGTTGATTGTAATTTGATGAAATTGGAGCTTGGATGACCATGAATTTAAATTTGAAATATTTCTTACAAAAAAATAGAACGAGTTTCATGTTTCACCATATAATTTTGGTGACATAACAAATACTTTAATATCAAAATCAACTTATAATATACTATTAAAATGCATTTATTTAGAATAATTAATATAAGTAATATTTTAGATGCAATACTAACTATTTATGTTTATAAAAATTAATTTGAATGCTTAGATATTTAAATGTATAAAAATAATATATATATATATA
>NW_018164992.1:3775974-3799356 GCF_001263595.1 Phalaenopsis equestris | reverse complement strand
TATATATATATATGCATACATACGCACAAATATAAGTACACCAACATTTTAATTGATTTTTATGTCGCAGAATCAACCCACTTATCGAGGTGAATGAATCAAGCCAACTTGATAATGTGGCTGATTCAAGCTCACTGGTCGAAGTGGCTAAAACAAATTCACCTGTCAAAGTGGCTAGTGCAGCCCATCACCATCTTCCTCGAGAGGATGGCTTAAACCCATTCCAATGAGGTTAGCAGTTCGAGAAAACATCACGATCTCATTTAGCGACAGCACTCTACACTGGGATTTAGCCCCATTGCCTGAGCACCGGGGACGACTGTCGTACTGACGATATCTTACATCAGCGAACAATATGTTCCTCATATTCACAATATTGACTCTATATCAAAACTTCAGAACGAAGTTAACAAGACTGTTTTTGATGTCCTACTTAGACAATAAGAGGAAAGAGCATGGTCTTTAAACTTCTCATGCTCTCTTTCCAGAAAGGGTTATGTCCTCGTTTGTCAAATTATATGTATTCACGGGTCCATACAGGACCTACGTACAGTTATTATTTTTTAAAGCAAAAAGAAGGGGACACAGTAATGCTCTTTCCTTTCGGAGAAGAGAAAGGAAAAGTGTCAGTCATAATTGAGAGAAAACACTTACATGCTCCAATCAGGCAAGGTCAGGACAAAAATGGGTAATCAATCTTCTTGCATCTTGAGCTTGTCCTCGTTTTCTAGGGCAAATCTTAGGTACGTGTCCTTTTTTTTTTCTTGGATCCTATTTCGTGGAAACCAAGGTGTTTGATGAAATGCCTCATTAAATAATTGTGCTTGAGCTTATCACCGAACCTCAAATTGAAGCTTAACTAAATTAGACCACGTCACTGACTCACTGATTGATTTTCTTTTTGTTAGAGTTGCAGACCGAGGTAGAAGAAGAGAATACAGAGGTGAAGGAAGAAGATAGCAGAAGGAATTAACTATTTCATTGCTAAGCATTAGTAAAGTAGGCACGTATATAGAAAATTCAGGATAAAGTTGGTTATAGAATGGATGGTGTGATTTCAGCTGTTAGAGGTGGACGGTCCAGATTTCCTTTGGAGTTGTTTTTGGTAGTGCTACTGCAGGGTAGTGGAGCTACTGTAGGGTAATGGAGCAGGGTGATTTACATTCCCCCGCTCAAACTGATGATTTCAGGAAGTGTCAGTTTGTTTGCCAGTTGCTGAAATCTAGAGTTGGAGAGCGCTTTGGTGAAGACGTCCGCTAGTTGATCATGTTTAGAGATGTGTTAGAGAGTAAGATGGTGTTGTTGAACAAAGTAACGGATGAAGCGACAGTCAATTTCGATGTGCTTATTGTGAGCATGGAATATGAGATTGTTTGCTGGCACGATGGCAGAGATGCTGGCACAATATAGCTTGGTTGGTTGAGGCTGAGACGGGTTAAAGCCGGCCAGGAGGCGGCGTAGCCATATGATATCTGCGGCAGCATATGCAAGGGCCTGTATTCGGCTTCTGCAGAAGAGTTAGTTACGGTGACTTGTTTCTTGGAGGACCATGACACAGGTGTGTTACCAATGAATGCATAGCTGCCAGAGGTGAATTTCTTGTTGTTTGGGTTATCGACCCAGTCAACATCCAAGTAGGCTTTGAGGGTTAGATTAAACGGAAGAGCAAAAGAGATGGTGCCATTGAGATAGCAGAGAATTCACTTTAGTTGATTGAAGTGATGGTTTGTAGGTTGTTGCATGTTTTGAGAGGCAAGTTTTTTAACAAAGGTCATATCTGGACGAGTGAGAGTTGAATATTGGAGAGAGCCTATCAATTGGCGGTATAATGTTGGGTTTGAGAGGGGGGTGGTATCGGGTGGGCTGGTAGGTTTCTTGGTGAAGAGAGATTGGAGACTGGTTTTATATTTTGCATGCCCATTGATTTGAGGATTTAGGTGGCATATGTAGATTGAGATAAGTGAAGACCATAGGTGGAGGTGGTAATGTGAATGCCAAGGAAATGAGAGTGTGTCCAGTGTTTTCATTTTAAAGTGAGACTGAAGTTTTTGGATAGTGGATTGAGTGAGGTAAGGATCTATGCCGGTGAGTAGAATGTTGTCTGCATATATAAGAATGTAAAGATGGGATTATTTGTGTGTAGCAGAAGAGGGTGGCAAACCATTGGTTGGTTTAAAGTTGATAGTTTGGAGAAAGATTGAGAGGGTGGCAAACCATTGGTGTGGGGCTTTTTTAAGGCCAAAGAGGGCCTTTTTGAGGAGACAAACATTGTGGGGATAGTTGGAATCCATGAAGCATTGTAGTTGGGACATGTGGATGGTGTCATTGAGGTGGCCATGGAGGAATGCATCTGACACATCCATTTGGAAAATTGGCCATTGCTTGGTGAGGGCAATGTTGATGAGTACTCGAATGGTAGATAGTTTAGCTATCAGACTAAAGGTTTCAGTGTAGTCGCATTCATATTGTTGTTTGTAGCCTTGGGCTACTAAGCGGGCTTTGTGGCAGGAGATGGAGCCATCGACATTGAGTTTGGTGCAATAGGTCAATTTCAAGCCAAGGACATTGTAGTGAGGTGAAGGTGGAATGAGTGCTCCAGCAATTGGTGCCATATGTGGGAATCCTAGCCACGACAATGTTAACCGCCAAATTCGGCTTCGAGAAATTCACCGAAAGAATGATTTCTGCCTGTGGCGAGTCAAGATGAGAGCTCTATTGGTGCAGCAAGGTGTCGCAGAAGCTTTGCAAGGGCCGGCAGCATTGTTGGCTGAATGTCCGAGAATGAGAAGAACAACATCCTGGATAGGGCTCACAGCTTGATAATCTTAAGCTTGGGTGATAAAGTTTTGAGGGAAGTGTCAAGGGAGACGATAGCTCAAACGCTTTGGGCCAAACTCGAACTACTCTATATGACGAAATCTTTGCTAAAATTCTCTTCTTGAAGCAGCGCCTGTACTATTTCAGGATGCATAAAGATAAATTCGTCTTAGAGCAAATTGATGAGTTCAACAAGATTACTGATGACCTTGAAAACATCGATATCAAGATGGTTGACGAATACAAGACATTGGTATTGTTAAACTCTATTCCCAAGAGTTACGAGCATTTCAAAGATGTGATGCTTTATCGAAGGGTGCAAACAAATTCTCTTGAAGAGGTTCAGTCATTGATTAGAGCCAAATAACTTCAAAAGAAACATGACATTAACGAGGAAATCAACGGAGAAGGTCTTGTCGTGAAAGGATTATCTGATAAGAAAAATTCAAGAAACGGTCAAAACAGATCAAGATCAAGACAAGGAAAGAAGAGCAAAAATTAGTTATCAAAATGACATTTCAAATGCTATCATTTCCACAAAAAATATCACTTCAAGATAAATTGTCCTGAGAAGAAAAAATATCAAGAAAAAGTCAAAAGAATCATGAGAAGCAAGTGTAGCCTCTGTTGAATACGATTCAGTTGATGCTTTAGTAATTATCGAGTCTGAATCAAGCAAGAAGTAGATTTTTTTATTCAGGCTGCTCCTTCCATATGTGTCCTCATAAAGATTGGTTTGAGACACTCAAACTGGTCAATAGTGAAACAGTACTGCTTGGAGACAACAAAGCTCGTAGGGTTGTTGGTAGTGGGACAATCAGGATAAGAATGTTTGATGGAGCTGAACGAATACTTCAAAATGCCAGGTATATGCCAGAACTCAAAAGGAATCTGATTTCTTTAGGTGCGTTAGAATTAACTGGCTATTTTTTCAAGGTGGAAAATGATTGTATTAGAGTAACTAAAGGTTCTCTTATAGTCATGAAAGGAGTTAGAAAAAATGACCTATATTCTCTAATCCGAAGAACTATCATTGGTAACTTCTCTAATGTTGTTCAATCTGAAACTAACACTAAAAAATGTTCTACCTACAGCTAAGTTCAGGTACTGTCGGACTTAGTGAACTCAACCAAGGGCTAAGGGCCCCTCGGGACTTGGTGGAGGGAATCTCTGTTCAAGATTTTATAATTGAGAGTCAAGGTGGAGAATTGTTACATTGACTCACAATTATTAGACTAAGGCAAGGGGCATACTTGTAATTCTATGAAAGCTATTAAAGAGTTACAAAAGCTTCCATAGATGAATCGGGTCTGCTTGTGCAAGGTTCATTAGTTATAAATAATGAGGAAAACTTGTAAGAAAGGTGGAAGAAAAGAAAATTAATTTGTTAGAGAACGAAGATGATAACTTGTAGAGAGTGAGAAAAGAATCTTGGAGATCTTGTATCAAAGTGGTTCGAGAGAGAGAGATCATGTCAAGCAGAGAGTTAATTTCTCAATGTAAAAGCTATGTAAATTTTTTGTATTGCCTTAGTAAATTTGATGGTTGATTTTCCTCCCGTTGATGTAGGTTCTATGAACTGAACCACGTAATTCTCTTGTGTTTTTGTGTTGTATTTTCTTTTCCATGTTCTTCTGTTCACTATTCTGCGTTTTTTTTTTCCTGTTACTCAGCATTCGATAGCCTAGGTATTCGACCTGCAGGGTAGTCCTTCGGCCTGCAGGTATTATTCTGCAATTCAGTCATTCGACCAGCAGGGTATTCGACAGTCTACTTCTCGGTTTTCTTCTAGTGTTCAACAGTCTAGTTCTTAGTTTTTTTCAAGTGTTCGACAGTTCAGCTTTTGGTTTTCTTCAGGTGTTAGGTGGTCTTGTTTTCTTCAACAAGTACTCATTTGTCGTGAGAGTATAGAGCTTGAAATTCTTGGGACATTGCTTCCTGTCATTTAGGATCTTTAACTGCGGAGGAGTAGCATGTGGGATCGGGTGCTACCTCATGGATGGGATTTAGAATTTGGCTTGGCTTAGTTTTTAGGCTAGTTTGCATTGGATGAAGTGAAGTAGTTGGGATTTCCTTGGGAGGAAGTTCGGGTAGGAAGGTGTGTTGGTGAATTTGTTGGTGAGGAATTCAAATGCTGTGAAGGTTCGGGTGGTGAATTGGTGGGAGAAGTGATTGACATTTGGTGTGTTTGTTTAGGTAATATTGAAGTGGGGGTAAGTATGAGTGGCGATTGTGCCGGTGGTGGAGTGCCCGGAGGGTGTTAAAGGACTTTGGTTTGATGAAATGGGAATATATGTCCGTGGAAGGTTACGTGGTGAGAAGTGTAAATTTTAGGATATATCTAGACAATGGTATCCCCTTTGGGAAGATGCGTTGCCTAAAAAGACACATGGGGTGGAGAGTGGGGCTAATTTTTGCAGAGTGTAGGGCTTTAGCCAAGGATAGCAAAGACAGTCAAATACTTTGAAGTGGTTGTATGTAGGTGTACGATTGTATAGGAGTTTGTGGTGAGATTTGGAGTTGTGGTTTTGGATGGTAGACAGTTAATCAAATATGTGGCTGTCAGCCTAGAATTGAGATAATAGTGAGCGCAATGCATGAGCGCCCGAACTATTGCTATTAGATGACCATGTTTACGTTTAGCAATACCGTTTTGTTCGGGTGTGTAGCGGCATGAGTAGTGGTGCAGTATGCCATAATGACCGGTTATGGATTAAAAGGTTTGATTAATGTATTCTCCACCACCATCGGTTCAAATAGATTTAATTTTGTAAGGTTGTTAAATTTCCACAAGAGAACTGAAGTGTAGAAACTTTTTGGTGGTCTAATTTTTGTTTCAAAGAAGATATATCTACAGCCTGTAAACTCTACAATAAAAACCTAGTAGTAGCCAGCTCAACCAGTTATCTAAAATTTTACTGCATCTCATGGGTTCTATGATTATACAATTTAGACCTTGGACAGATTACTATTTTGAGGCTTCGTGTACCCAATTGTTCTTTTGAGAAGTTTTTGCCGACTCCGTTTGGCTGTTATTTTATTTTTATTTTTTTCAGCCTCTGTTGCTGGTGTTGCCGGGATCAATCTTCAGTATATGCTAACTCTCACTATGCATGTGCTCCGACTGAATTCATCCATGCATTAATGGTCACTTTCTGGATCATATGCATCGTTGCAGCAGCTTGTTGTATAACTTCAGGAGTCCCGGGGACTATTTTGAGCTCGAGTTCTTCCTACCCTATTTTTCTCAATTGATCCAACCTATTTTTCTAGTGCAAATTTTGTTTTTTTTGAGCTGTTTGATATAGGGCTGTCAAAACGGCTCGTTGTTCGCGAACAACTCGTGTTTAGCTCGTTAAGAAGCTCATGTTTGGCTCGTTCGCTAAGTTAATGAGCCGATCAGGGTTCGCGAACATCTCGTGTTTAGCTCGTTAAGAAGCTCATGTTTGGCTCGTTCGCTAAGTTAATGAGCCGATCAGGAACAAAAATTTGTTCGTTCGTGTTGGGCTCGTTTTGACTTGAAATACTAATCAATATTATATATATATATATATATTGATGAGTAGTGTTTTTAAAAAAATTAATTGACTGCAAGGCTACAAAAAATTATAATCAATTATAATTATTAATTAAGAAAATATAATAAAAATTATTAAATTAGATTCAAATAATGTTTTAATATATATAATAATTTTAAAATCTTGCTCCAACCCTTAACAACTTATGGCTACGTGATTAGGGTCATAAAAACGACTCTTTGTTCATGAATAGTTCATGTTCAGCTCGCTAAACAAATGAGCCGAACACGAATACACTTTTTGAGCTCGTTTACACCGCTAGATTGATAATTTTTTATGTAATTAGTTCAGTGTCCTTAGTTAGAAAGTGGGGCGTCGCTCATAATGTACCATAAAAAAAAAGACTCTGAAAATTCATTTTTGGAAATGAAATCCAATCATTTCCAGTCAATTTCAATGAAATAAACTGCTCTTATTGCATGTCTAATCTATTTGAAAACTTGTATTCCCCATTTTCACACTTTTTTTCCATTTTTTCCCAAAATAAAGAAAGAAAAAAAAGACAGTTTTGAAGGATCTATTTGCACTGCACGTCCTGATCCAATCCTCTTCCCCCATTCCTATGCTGGTGTCTTGATGAGTTTCTGTACATCAAATTATTGGAGTGGATTGCCGCTTTCGCAGACCACATCTTCCGCCTTTCTCCCCCACTGTGGTTTCCATCCTCATTGCAATCTTTCTTCTTTTCCTCATTTCCGCCATTATCAGGCACCACTGTGAACACAAAGGAGCCTATCATTTCATCATTCAAGTCCAAGAGAGGCTCCAGTGCATCTACAACGGCGGACATCGGAGGCCTGGACTTGGATCTCTGACTCAAGCACTGGTACGCCACTGTTGCTGCTCTCTGTGCAGCCTTGGTGGAGTACATGCCATCCAGACTGCTGTCCATTATCCTCGATAGTTTCCTGGCATCGTTCAGGTAAGGCCGCGCCCATTCTACAAGGTTTTGCTCTCTGCTTGGCCTCGTTTTATCTACTGATCTTCTCCCTGTAAGTAGCTCTAGCAATACAACACCGAAGCTGTACACATCACTTTTCGCTGTGAGATGGCCTGAACAATAGGGGTTAGAGACTAGAAGATTAGATTAAGTGCAGATTGTGGTGGTTTATTGGTTTTCTACCTGTCATTATGTATTCTGGTGCAGTGTATCCCTGTGTTCCCATGACTCTTGTTGTGACATGGCTGTTGTCTCCTTCAGGGCCGTCCTTCGCGAGTCCGAAATCTGAAAGCTTTGCAGTGTAGTCCTGAGAAATAGATAATATTTTACCATTTAGACAAACTGTGATAACAATTTGCAGCCATGAATATGAGAGCTTAGATTTTCAATTGAAAAAAAAACTTCTCCATTAAATTGAATTGATTCACAACACCATGTCATAGCAGTTGTTTTTAATTTGTTCAATACTCCAATGTAAAGTTCTGCAATTATCTGTAAGCTGAGTGGCAGCGAATTAAATAATGTAGTAAGTTGAGAGGATCATTGTAAATGTGGTAAGCTTGGTTAAAAGACTCTGGTGATGATTGGAATCTTTTCTCATCATTAAATCTTTTCTCATTAGAATAATGAGGAAAGATATACTTAAACAGATGAGTTTGCCTATATGAATGATTTTTGGTAAGGAAGATTTGGGTACATAAAACTTGATTCGTATGTATTTACATATCTAACATCTAAACATCAAATTTTACATATATATGTACTTGTACGTATGTGTGAAAAGGTGTATTTCACTTATTAAAAGCTAAACTAGTGATATTTTTTTTGTGATATGAAAGATTTGGGTGGTATAAATTAATACAAAAGTTTTAAGTTTTAGTTATGTAAGTAGGCTGAGTCCAAGAGATTGGTTCGAAACCCAGCCGTAATATGCTTGTTGGTTGATTTCCTTGAACATTTGTGTTAGCCTTAATTTAGATGAGGAAAGAACTAAAATAGTCTCCTGACTATTTACAAAGGCCAAAATGATCTTAGACTAGGTAAAAGATCAACTTAGTCCCTACACTATTCAAAGTTGGACTAAAATTGGTACTAAAACGGTCCTGCCAGGTGACCATTTTGGTTCTCATTTGAACAGTTCAGGGACTAAAATTATCTTTTATATAGCTTGGATATTTTTCTTCTCCTACAAATAACCGGGAGACATGTTAATTATTTTCTCTAATTAGACATTCTAATCATTAAAGTTATCTTATTCCATCATTATAAGGCAATTAAACAGAGTAATTGCCCTTGAGCAGGCAATAAACCAAATAAACTAGCAAATAAATGGAGCATTACCGAATCTAACAAGATGTTAGAAGCCTTAAAATCTCTGTATATCACTGGCTTCTCTGCCTCATGGAGGAAGGCCAGTCCCTTCGCTGCTCCCACTGCAATCTTCAGCCTTGTTGACCATGCTAAGGATATGAAGAATCCTGCTTACAAAACTAGATTAACATAACATCACAAGTCTTCAGAATTGATTAAACTAAGCCTTCGGCTGCCGAGCATTCTAAACTATGGTTACTTTTTGGTAGCTTGCCTCGTAAGGTTTGGTTGGAAAACAATTAAGGCCAAGCATAAGCTCCCACTTTATATATATATATAATAATGGTTTTGGTAGTTAGCCAGGCAATCATGAATTGGATTAAGGAATAAACTAAGAGTATTTTACTACTTTAGAGTTGGTTTTCTATCCTCCACATATATATCTACATCATTTGAGGGTAAATTCCTTGGACATTTTCTTATAAAATCAGATCTGTAATTTTTTCTTCATTTCCTCATTTCTTCATCAAACCAATAGATCATTGTGAGCACAGAAGAATCATACATGATTAACTGAAACTTAAGATTTGAGAAGAACATTGACTTACTTTTGAACAGGTGATTCTCCAAGCTTCCTTTTATCATATATTCATAGACAAGCAGCCTATGCTGATCCTCATAGCAATAACCTATCAATCTCACAAGATGGGGATGCCTCAGTTTTCCTAAAAATATCACTTCAGCCTGCCACAAAATATAAAATTTTAACCACCATGATTAATTCATGGAACTTCTAAATGATCTTCAAAGGTCAAGGAGGTTCACCAGCCATTCCTTGTGTCCCTGCAGACCTTCGAGATCCAGGAGCTTAACTGCAACGGACTGGGACTCCATGCCTGGCCTCACTCTCTCATCAATGACCCCCTTGTATACAGGCCCGAAGCCTCCTTCTCCAAGAAAGTTGCAGGTGGAGAATCCCCCCGTCACCATTTGAAGCTCTGCGAAGGTGAAGATGTAGAGGTTGGAGCCTGCAAGAGAGATGGAGAGGTCTTCTGGAGAGAGTGAGACTTCTGATCCGTTCATCCTTGTAGAAGATACCTTTCTGAGAGAGTTCTGCTTTGAGGCGAGCTTCTTTGAAACTTCATGGCTGTTGCCTGTGCTCATGCAGGAGCCCATGAAGGAGAGAGTCTGGTACAGAAACTGGCTTTCTGCTGGTTTTGAGGAGCTACTGGCTGCTGATCATAAGAAGAAGATGAAATTTTGCTGTGAAGGCCGTGCTCTATGTCAGAAGAAGAAGAAGAAGAAGAAGAAGAGAAGAAGAAGGGGGAAGTAAACTTGTAAAGTATTCATTGAGTACTAACTAAATGGCCAAATATAAAGGGAAGGTGGGAAATACTTTCTTTGACCTTTGACTTGGACATGGCAGAACTTAAAATTAAAAGGTTTTACAACTTGGAAAATTTAGGTTGTTAGGGCACTTTCTGCCAAAAACAAAGCTTAAAGACCCCTTGCCAGGTGCCTTATTTGCCTATGCTTCCGACATCTGTACAAAAGATATGGCTGTTAGGTTTCATTTGTCTACTATTTGGGGTAAAAGTTAATACATGGTATTTCTTGCGTTCATGAATAATTAGATTTAGGAGAAAAAAAAATATTATCTGATAATTTTGTTTTCCTGTTTTGGTTAATCTAACTTCACTTTGATGGAGGGACAAAATATATGTATTGGGTGTGAAAGACAAGAAAATATTACATGCGGACTCGTATGTTCGGACAACCATTCATGGAAAGACCATATCACCTCGAATGTGAACTTGGGGTGACATGATCCCCTGTGAGGCGATATACAGACGTGCGGACGCTGCACCTAATATTCTCTGATAAAACACATATTAGAGATTTCAAATAATAGAAATTTATCCACAAAAAATTAAACATAAAATAACATATTTATTATTGGCAAGTAACTACTTGAGTGCCTTGGTCAATCATTTTCTTACCAACTACCCATATTTTATTCTTTCTTATTCAAGTTGATGAGGCATACTGACGTGGATTTAAAGATGTTATTGAAAGAATTACCTTAAACTCTATAATTGAGCTGAAAAATATATAAAATATAAATATTGGTGCAATTATTATTATTTTTTATTATTGGAGAATAAATTTGTGGTAGATGCACTAAAATGTTCCCATTTGCAAAACCTAGCATGTTTTTTTGATATTAAAATAACTTTTATTTAGCTATAATGTGTAGGTAATTTCTATAATGTCATGAAGAAAACCTTTGAAGATAGTCTCGAAGAGCGACCATGCTACCGTTATTATTTATTAGAATCTTCTTTTGAAATGACATTGAAGCCGGCCATCGAGCGTCACATCACCTGCCAATGAAGTGTATGGTGATGTGGTGTATGTTGGTTGACCATCTGGACGTGCGGTGTTGAATTAAATTTTGGGTGAGATTAGTGACATTTCACTAGGTTAAATTGAGCCGAGTAGTAATTTAATTATTTATTTTTATGTTTTTAATTACATTGTGAACTGAATTTTAATTTTGCTAAGCTTATTTATTAATACTTGTTATCCAATTCAAGCTGCACTAAATACATGTTTGATCATAAAACTTGAATAAACATTTATCATTAATTTCAAATGAGTTTGAGCTTTAATTAAGCTTAACATAAATTATTAAGTATTATTTATATTATTTGATAAAATTCAACTGTTGGCAAAATATATATTTAATCATATATTTAGCCATTTACATTGTTATTTTATTTGTTTTTAATGTCTTTTTTTTTAACCCAAATTTATATATATAAATCTTAAATTGCATGGAAAAGCTATTTAAGTAATTGAAAGATCATCAAGTGGGTATTTTATCCAGCAATAAATCAACATATTCACAAATATACTGAGAAAATGATTGATGTTCGAATTTAATCATTTAAATTTACATCATTTTTAATATTTTATTTAAAGCTATTCAATTATTTAAATAAATACATCTTCTATAAATTAAAACCAAACTTTTCGTCGAATGTGAGTACTTTGGAATCAATGTGAATGTGGGTTGACCTAATTCGGATCATCTCCAAATTTTGCGTCTGGATTGATCCAATATTGGTGCAGGAATGTGAGCATTTAGTCATAATTAGAAATAATAGTCATAATTAAGCTGCAACATATATAAATTTTTTGATGTAAAAATAATAGTTGGCCAAAAAGGCTACAATTGAAAATTGTAGTAGCGTCGCTTGGCCACAATGGTCATAGTTGAAAGTTGTACAAGTATAAGTGGTCATGAAGGTTGTAGTTGGTGACTACAATAATATTAGTTGGTCACGAAGGTCATTGTCAGAAGTTGTAATAGTGACAGTCGTCCATGGAGGTCGTAGTCGATGACTGCAATAGCATCAATTGTCCGCATCAATTGTCCACAAATGCCATAGTTGAAATTTTAATCATGTTAGTAGGCCAAAGAGGCCATAGTCGATGACTACAATAACATTTGTTGGCTACAACGACCGTAGTTGGAAGTTGCAGTAGTGTTAGTCCGCCATGGAGGCCTTATTTGGTGACTACAATAGCGATAGTTAATCGTAGAGGTCGTAATTAGAAGTTGAAATAGCGTCAATCGAGCACCCAAGTCATAATCGATGACTACAATAACGTCAATTGACTATAGAGCATGTAGTTGTCATTTGTAATAGTGTTAGTCAGCCATAAAACTTGTTGTCGATGATTGTAATAGCGCCAAATGGTCACAAAGTGTGTAATTGTTAATTGTAATAACTTCAGTTTGCCACAGTGGTTATGGTTGGAGGCTATAGTAGTGTTTGTTGGCAACAAAGGTTGTAATTGCTGACTATAGTTGCAACAATTGGCCACATAGACCGTAGTTGAAATTTTTAATTGCTTTAGTTGGCCATAATGACTATAGTTGAAAGTTGTAGTTGTGTTAGTTTGTCAGAGAGGTTTTAGTTGATGAAAACAATAGTATCAGTTGGTTACAAAAGCCAATTGGAAGTTATAATAGCTTCAATCAGCCACAAGGACAGTAGTCGATGATTGCAATAACATCAGTTGGCCAAGAGATTGTAGCTGAAAGATGTAATTGTGCCAATTGGCCATAGAGGTCGTAGTTGAAAGTTGTAGTAGTGTCAGTCGATAATAGAGTGCATATTCAATGACTGACATAGTTGATGACTACAATAGCTTCAGTTGGCAATAGTGGGTATAGTTGGAAGTAGTAGTAGTGTTCGTTGGCCATGGGGACCATTATTGTTGACTGCGATAGCGTCAACTGGCCATAAAGTTCATAGTTGAAAGTTATAATAGTGTTAGTCTGTCGCAATGGTCGTAGCTTATGAATGCAATAGTGTCAGTTTACCATTCAGACAGTGTTGGAAAAGTGCAATGACAATATTTGACCACATAGTTCGTAATGAAATAGTGTAATGATAGTAGTTGATCAAATAGGTTGTAGTGGAAGTAACAACGATGCCAGTTGGCTACTGAGGCCATAGAGGGAGTCTGCAATAACAATAGTCAGCAACATAGGATGTAATGAAATCTTTACTAGTAACTGGCTACATAGGTCATAGTGGGTCACTACAAGAGCATCAGTTGACCACAGAAGTTGTAGTTGGAAGTTGCAGCAGCAATTAACCACAAAGGTCATAGTTGGTCACGAAGGTTGTAGTGGGAAATTACGATAACGTCTATTGGCCATAAAGACCATAGTTGGAAATTGCAATAACAATTAGTCATATTGGTTATAGTTAGTCATATAAGCTGAAGTGGAGAGCCACGGTAGCATTAGTTGGCCACAACGGTCTTAGCTGAAAACCTACAATAATAGTGATTCACATAAGTCATAATGAAAAATTGCAATAACATCAATTGGCCACCAAGACTGTAGTTAGTGTTACAACATTCATCCCTTTTCGTCCATTCAAACTAAGCCCATTCAAACTCAGCCAGCAGTCATCTAAGTTTCGTGAAGCTTGGCTTATAACCTCCGTGACTCCGTCATTCTTGTTTGGGCTGATCTCCTAGGTAGCCCCAGACCCGGTAAAAGGCCCATTTAGGTTAGTTCCAACATCGACTAATTTGTGTGGCTACTTATTTGTTGTACATGAACTAGGAATAATCATAATAAAATTGAACAAAAAATGGTTCATTTTAAATAGGGTTTGGGAGCTTTGAAGTACCATTAACAATAATGTCCCCAATTATAACATTATTATAAAGATTAAATATTTCATAAGCTCGAGACTCTTTATATTTATTTAAAGGTTGATCTATTTAGTTAAGAGTCGAACTATTTAAAAGGAATATGCATAGTCCAAAACAACTTAAAGGTAAAAAGTTTCAAGCTCTTTCTACCTTGCGACAAATTAATGTAATTTTTATTTATGCAAATGGCATTAAGAACATTAAGACGGGAACCCAAACAAATTTTCATACATTAATTTATGACACCATCGTGTTATAAAAACAATTTTCAAATTTTAGATGTTAAATATGTAAATACAAGAAAATTGTGTAGCATGTGCATAAATTTTTCCAAAATGATACTTGAAATCTAGAATATGCCAAAGTAGCATAGGGTTCATTGCAATTAACAAACAAATGGTGACCAAGGCTCAAGATAAAAAAAGACTCTCCTCAGGAGCATTAATGGTGTTGTAATTAGCATTATCAAGGGCTTAAAAGTCATCAACAAACATTAAATGGCTTAGAAATTAGTTATCTCCATTGATGAGTTTGGAGTCATCATTAGCAAACTTCAGAGCATATTTATGGTGAAGATGAAGGAAGGAAGAGGAGATAAAACAATTTTATATGAGCTGCAAATTTCACATTTATAATAAGAAAAAGAAAAATGCTTGCAAAGTGAACCAATCTATTTTACAAATAGGTGTGAATCGCCCTTCTCCCTCCTTGAACTAACTTATTACAGTCAAAGATTCCCAGCTGCACAAACATTTAAGTTCCTTGTGCCCCAACTTCCAAATGTAAATTCATCTCATCCATCTTAGCATTCACATACATAACACATAACTCTTATGTATTTACATATCTAACCACTAAACTTCTATAATTGCATGCACAGAACCCAATTGTTATGTAATAAATGAACATATGTAAATATATGAAAATTGGGTGGTATAAATGGATGTAAATTTTCTTATTTAATTTATCTAATATCGTTTATCTCATGGGAGCTATTTTAAGTGAAAGACGGCAAGGTTGAATTTTGTTCAATTAAAGCATGAATATTTTGCATGTAAATATTTTCTATTTTACATTAATATGATGTAAAATGTAAGGAAAAAAAAAATATTATTATCTGACATTGTGTGAACTGTTCAACTTTTTTTTGTAGGTATTCTAAACTCAAAATTTTGTTTTTGATACAAACATTTTAGAAAAAACCTTGTAAATATCTCGAAAGAATTTTACATATCACACAATTCTTATGTATTTAGGTATCTAACCGCCAAACTTTCATTTATAACTGTAACTTCACTATAGTATATTTTGATTTGTCTGGTTTTTTTAGTTGTTAAGTGTTGTGAAAAATGATGACAATAAAATAAAAAATCGGATCGAGAAAAATCACAGAACAGAAAACAACAACAGAAACACACAGATTTACGTGGTTCGCCAAATTGCCTACGTCCACGGAGTTGCAAAGAATTTTATTACTTTGAGGAATTAGACTCGTCAATCACCTCGACGATTACAAGAAAACATTATTCCTCTCTTATCTTCTCTCTCTTTCGCTCTACCCGAGAGTTTCAAACCGAAGTACGCCAGAACAAGAACCTAAAAAACTATCAATGCCAAAGAGAAATAACAATGTGAGCTAGCATGCCTAATTATTAATTACATCATGTTATTAGACCCATTAAGGAATTAATCAAATAATTAATGAAGTCCATTAATTATTTCTTTTTTTTTCTTCTGCAGCAAATCATAGAAGAAATTAAGAATAATTAATTTAACAATTAATTTCGAGCATCAAATCTAATTTGCAGAAAATATCAATTTGAGCAGTGGAGCAGTTTCCATATTCACAACATTAAGTAAATTCACTAAATTATTTTTTTTCTTGACTATGACTTAAATGAATCCAAATTCTCTATTTAATCAATTCAACATATGAAAATGCAACATCCTTTTATTTTTTGGAATTTTAATATAAATTTACATTTTAAAACAAATTAAAAGATAAGGGTATGGTACATTGAAAAGGATTGCATTAAGGGTTTGTAATTAATAAAAAAATAAGTTATTTGAAATATTCACAAAATTATTTTGCAATTATTTCACTTCATTTCAAATATCTCAAAAAAACAAAACACTTATAGTTGTGATTTTAAACAAAGCTAAAAATTAATCTTAGTGGCATTAATTTTCAAAAAGTAATCATTTAATCATTTTTTTTTTCATTTAGTGTTGTGAGATGAGGGGTTTACATGCTATTTTAATTATTAAATATGTGGATTAAGGTTATTTTTATAATTATTTGAATTTCATCAGATAACATAAACATTATTTAATGAATCACATCAAGTTTATTTAAATTCATAAGTTGAAGTCCAGCAATAAGTTATAGGTTTAAATCACCACTTTTGAACAGATATTTAGTTAAGGTATAGATTAGAACTCAAAAAATTACAAGCATAGTAATTAAATTTGAATAAGAATTTAAAATCAGAATCATGCTTAAACATGACATAATAAAATAATGAATAAATGAGTTAAGAATTAATGCAGTGCTCTATAAACTTGATTTATTTAATTACAATCACATATCTTAGTTTGAAGGCCCTTAACAATAATTTAGAAAAGTTTGGATGAACTTAGTTAATTAGTTGTCATCCGACTAAAACTTAATGATTAAAGTTTGACCCTTTAGAAAAATAAACTTTAAAGTCATTTTTGGTTATGTATATTGAAAATGTGTCGGAGTTGTTCCTGAGGAGATCTAACTCTATTATGTTCAATACAAGACTTGGAGGCCCACTTATCTGATCGGATGCAACTATATGAGCCAATGCAAGCAAGACCAAAATTAACCGAGTTACGAAAAATGAGTGAATATCAAACCAAATTCAAGCCATTCCATCATAAAAGAGACAAAAAGACATCCATGACAACCAACATGAAGAAGCCCACTCGAAAGAAAAACTTTGCCCCTCGACGTCTCCAATCATATGTGCGGTGTTCAGAAGCTCTCTCGTATATTATCAAGAGTCGATATTCAGACTCTCAACGAACAGAATCGGTCCTGCCATTTCAAAGTCAAACAATCCTAGTCGACTGGCAACACCGACTAAGCCCGGTTGATCGACCCGGTCTTGTAGAGCCGAAGACAGATAAACTCAACCGAACGAGCAAGAGAGCAGCCGAGCGACACTCATATATGTAAAATACATATAATACGTACATGTACAACCTCCATTAAAATAGGGGCAGAAATATATTCATCACTATATTAAATAGTATCAGAATTAAAATTGAAAACTTTTAAAATACCAAATTTGAGTGATTATTATGCCAAAATAATAATAATAATAATAATAATTGGAAAGTCATGAAAAATTAAAAACCCATCGCATGCTGTCATGTCTTCTGGATCTAACTACTAATAAAGGCTTGGATTAATACGAGTATAAAATTTGCTTTTAATGATAACTTGCCAAGTAGTGCACACAATCCACAATTTAATTATCTATTTAATTTCCAGCAATAAAAATTAGGTAGATAATATTTAATAAATATTAAAAATAATTAAATAAAGAGAAAATGATCGAGAGAGTGGTGGCTATCAGAACTTTAATGAGGAGCACATATCAAGCAAAAAAATTAAGAGTAAACTAATTATAATTTTAGAAAAGTTAAAAAGGGGAAATTATTACTTTTTAAATCATTTTAACAGTTTTTTTTTAATGAAAATGCAATTTGAACTTCAATTTTTAATGATTTATTTATTTTATAAAAATTTAAATATTATAAAATGTTTTAAAAATAATTAAATGTTTGTCTTTTATGATACATGCTTCATATTTTTTTTATTTTAATTAATGAAATAATAAAATAAATTTTATAATAACTTATTGAATTAAATTTAGAACTATCTGTAAATATTTTTTAATTAATTATGAAGAACATATTAAATGAATATTCTCATTATTGATTATATAATTGTAATGAATTAATGAGTAAATAATATTGCAAATAAAAGCAATACAAATTTAATAATATTTAGAAAATTTTAAATGTTTTAAGAGGTTATTAAATAATCGAAGATTTTAATATAAGTTGAGTAGAAACAATAGGCTTTTGGTAACAATAATTTAAATTGTTCATTAATAATCACTTTAATAAAATAATTTAAGAATATATACATTAAATCAAAAACATTTAAGGAATTATTTTAATTTTGTGACAAGCCGATTTAATGAATTAAGCAACTAAATGATATTTTCTTAAAAAAAAATTCAGCTTGAATGTAAAATGAAATTCCCTAAAAAAAAATATTTCAACTTAACAAAAAACTTTTGTATATATATTAAATATTTTTATAAATATGTTGTAAATAGTTAACTAATGTATTGCATTTAAAAGTTTTTGAAGATTTTTTGATTCAATGCAAAATAAATATAGAATTATATATTTTTTACTTAGATTGAAGAAAAATGATATCAATGTAATATACGTTGTGCCAGCAACAATGATTGACCGTGATGAGTGATAGGAGTGGCGATTGACGATTAGTTGGGGATCAGTTAGGAGCCTGCATGTACACGTGACATGCTCTAATTGGAGTCTTGATGCTGCTGCATCAGGATCCTGATGCAATAATTTCTCATCAGATGGGGGGACGACGGATGATGGGGGTTGTAGACGTTGGCTGGCAGTCAAATGGCAGCGCCCAACCAAACATTCTCTTAATAAGATATATGCATCACAAGGGTCCTAAAGGCTTTTGCTCGCACATCTAATTCTCTTCCTGCCCCTACCACTCTTCTTCTTGTTATGTGCTTCTCCAGACCTCAATGTTCACACCATGCCTCCTCCCAAAGTACTGAATTTTCAATCGAGACAAACAACAATCTTGTTTTGCAACCAAATGATGACATTCCTGGTCAAACTGATGTTTATAAAAGTATGTTTCTCAAACAAGCACGGAATGGAGCCTTTTTCACTACTTTTAAGCGCATTTTAGCTGGTCTAACAGGTAAGGGCCCTTTAGTAAAACTTAGCCCATGGGCCATTTTAAATTGGCAAACATGACAGCCCCGTCGGCCGAACCCATTTAGCATCCATAACAAGTATAACATTAAATTCATATTGTGAAAATAACTGTGAAAATAACTTTTTTTTTTTTTTTTTGGGTTGAATCAAGTTCAACAATTTCAAAATTATAATTCATTTATTGATCAAGTATCATTCAAAAAATTATTAAAATAAAATTATTAAAGTTGACCATTCAGCATAATATAAAATTTTTATTATGTGTTGAGTCAAACTCATAGAATTAAGCTCAATCTTGAACTTAAAATTGATTAATTAATCAAACTCAAGATCAAGCTAGAGATAAATGGCTGACTAGAAGTAGAGATATATCATAGGCAGACGCATCTACCTAAGAAAAATAAATATGATTTAGCTTAAATGGTCTTTCCAAATCATAGATCGGCTAGAAAAAAAGTGATTTGCCTAAACATAAAAAAATCAAAGGGTTGGGACATGATCAAGCCCTCGATGGGGAATCCATGTATACAACAAGCCAAATGAGATTGTCGGCTTAGCTATATAATGGCATGAGATGGTTGATAAAGATCAAATAAATATATGAAAGATATATGATTAATATGTATCATAATAAAAGATTCTCGACTACTCTAATGCTAATAAGAGCTTAATCTCTACATACAAATATATCATACATGATGTGGAGATGTATAAAATGATGAACTAAGATGAAAGAGTATAAATAACTCAGTGTATGACTCAATACATGAGAATTTAACTATGACTTAATAGATTAAATAAATTGAAAAATAAAAAAGTAGTGCATGCACAATATGTCCCTAACAATGAATTATGATGCTATGCAAGCATATATGAAAGTTATAACCAAGATAAAATGATATCTAGCCTAACTAATATTTGAATCTCTAATAGTCAATTCAAATGTAAATCTGTGTTGAAATAACAAAATCAAATCACGTGAGCGTCAGGTTTCCTAAAAACTCAACTAGACTCTAAATAAATTGGCTAATGAGTAGATTTACTAGGGCAAAACATAAGTCTCCACAACCCTCATTTGCCAAAATGCACCCTAAGTCAATAAAATTTATAAATTTACTATTAATATATTAAAGCCTATATATATTTTAAAATGTTTGTATGAAAGATGTTTATTACATTTAAATTATCTTATTTTTAGAATTTTTTTAATATTGAAAGCCCATTTAAATACTCCAATCAATATTTAAATCAAGAATATTAGCTCTCAAACTATGACATAAATTATTTACCATATCAAATATTTATTATATTTATTAAATTCAATAAACATAGCTTATATATAGTCAAATTAAATTATTTTCATATTTAATTTAATATTAAGATTATATTTGAACGCTTATGAAAATCATTTTGATAAAAAAATAACTCAACATGATCATGAAATCAATTTATACTTTTTTTCTTAACTTCTAAGCATTGAATTTAACATTAGAAAGCTAAGGAGTATCTTGCTATTTGAAAATGGGCATTTCCTATTATAAAATTATTTAAATGTGTCCATTTTATAATTTTATAAAACATATTATTAATTATGCTTCCTTACCTATCAAAACTTTGCAATATATAAAGTTTTTTTTTAATATTTGTTTAACAATGTTTTTCTTATTTATATAAATTTTCTAAGCTTTATTTTATAAATTTTATTAAGAGCGTCTATAGCAAATGAAAGTTTGAGTCAATGAGTTTTGATATCTCATGTCCTAAATCTCCACAAACAAGCACAAAACCTAACTCAATTCCCTACAATAGCCTAGAGGCCCTACTCGATACAAATAGGTGGTGGGAGGTGAAATACTCACATATGCAGAGTTGAGGTAGGTCTCTGACTCATCCAGATGGTGGGAAAGACTTCATTGTATTTGGAATATGTTTGAGTGTTCCTAGCAAAAAGAAGAATGTGCATATGCATCAACATTTTTATGGAATAATCAATGTAAACAGTTGTCATAATAAAGGCATCATATGAAACATAGGCCGCATATGTGCTCATAACTTCAAAATGACAATCTTGTCCCAACATATTTTAGTTCTAATGATTTTATCTCAATTAATTTTGTTATGTTATTTAAGCTGAATTTTCTGAGCTTATTTTGATTATCAACCAAAAATTTAATTTTGTATAGTATATTTTGATAATTAGAAAACTTCGCTAAATCTATTTCATTTATTTTATTCCATATATAAGCTACGTAGATGATTGCAATAAGTATTTTTCTCTTAGATTTTAAATTCTTAAATAACTATAATTCATTCCTGGTCAATAACTAATTGGTTTATTTTATTTGTTCATGTGAAAATTTCTTTGGTATTTTTAGATCTCACTACGTTTGAATTTTGTACATGACAATCACACAACTTCAATTAAATCTTAGCAAACCAAATAATCATGCAATAAACATAGCAAATTAACTTGTGAACATGACAAAAGATTCTCATGAAAGAAATATAAACCAAGTATACACAAATTTGTTCTGTCATCAAATCATCATGTGAAGGTTTCATTCTCCATGATTTATTTGCAATTATTTTATAAAAAAATGTTTCACTCATCAAGTGTCTTAAAAATTCTTACATTCATTGCTACTTCACAATAGAGATTAGGGCTTTTAACAAATAGCTAGTAATTGAGCTAAATTTAATAATATGGTGGTGGCTTAATCCAATATTGTTTTAAGTTGAAAATGGTCAGTCAACTTTGACACAGATTCTACTTTAGGCAAGGAATTAATTTGATTTTAACTATTTTTCAAAACATATATTACATGTAACAACATTTAATCATGTCAGATAATTGATTGTTATAAGATATTGTATGAACCAATTGGAAATAAAGTATAGCTTAATCTTAGCTTGACTGGAGCCCGATTTGACCAACTTTGATATTATCTAGTCAAGATGACCAACATGATTATAAACTTATTGAAATTGGGGACCGAATGATCCTAAATTTGAATTTGAAATATCCTTAATTAAAACTGCATTGAGATTCATGCTTGATGATAAAATTATTGATCACACATCTATATGAATATATGATATATTAAGTCACATTTATTTTATTATATGTTTCTTAAATAAATATTAAAACAACTTATTCGTATTTAATTTACAGACAATCAAATAAATTCAAGTATTATGAATTTACTTTACAGAATAAAATAAAATAGTTTCCCTTAATTTTCTTTTTATACAACAAAAAAAACTTTTAGAAATATAATACATTGTATTATATTTTCATCTACAATTTTCTTATAGACAACAAAAAAATAGCCCCTTAACATTCATTTCCTCTTTGTATTATTTTCCAAAAAAATATAAAATCTATTATAATTTATAAACAATACTTTACATATATAACCAAAATGATTAAATAAATTTTGCTTCTAATAATTTCCAAAATTTTGGTAATAATTTACAGAAAAATTTATGATAAGAATAGTAAATTCTATCATTCAATCGACTTAGCAAATTTCCAAACTTCAGTATAAATAAAATACTCCAAATTAGGGCTGTCAAAAAAACTCATTGTTCGCGAACAGTTCGTTTTCGGTTCGTCAATGAGTTCGTGTTCGATTCGTTCAATTAGTAAATGAGACGAACATAAACAATTTTTTTCGTTCGGTTAGTTAAACGAACCAAACATGAACAGTAATGTGTTCGTTCGTGTTCGAATCGTTATTGTTCGAAATATAAAATAATTTAAAATAATTATATATAAAAATTTATGATATTTTAAAAATTAAATTTTATAAATTATAATTTATAATAAATTAATAATAATATATTAATATACTATATTAGTAATATACAAATATATATATTATATGTTTATATAATATAAGTTTAATAATTAATATAATATATTATTTATATATATTAATATTAAGGATGTCAAACATGCTCGTCGTTCGCGAACAACTCGTGTTCCGCTCGTTCGTTAAGAAACGAACACCAACAGTGACTTCATGAATAATTTCAAACACGAGCTTATTTCATTATTTCAAACAAACTAAATCAAACTAAATTTCAAACGAACCGCACACGAACACAAGCTCTGTTCGTTCGTGTTCAGTTCGTTTGCACCCCTACTCCAAATATTATGAGATCAATCTTGGTATATGTAAATAAATAAATATTGTGGGGTATGTACGTAAAGTTTCCAAAATTTAAAAAAATATATATGGCAAGCGATTGGAATAAAGGATAGATCGATAAAATGTTGCTCAAGCGGCGCAACTTTGTCGTTTTAATTTTTTTTAAAGTGAACAAGTATATTAATTAAAATACCATGTCTATGGATTTGGCCCGAGGAATAACCAAACACCTCGTAAATCGAACCAAAGGGAAAAACTAAATTTATATACTTCCAACCCTAAAAAAATCCCGCCGCATTCCCCC
>NW_018164992.1:3771894-3775900 GCF_001263595.1 Phalaenopsis equestris | reverse complement strand
CCCCCACAAGTAATGGAAGTCACTGCTCCCCACCATATACTCCGCCGCCTCGCCGTCTTCCTCCTCACACTCATCACCACTCCACCTAATCGCCGTCTTAGCCTCGTCTCCCTCAAAGATCTCCACCTCTCCTTCCTCTTCCGCCTCTGTGGTCTCTCTACCAGAAAACTCACCATCTCCTCCGACGGAGGAAACCCCGATACATTTCTTCATATCTGGATCCCTCGAAGCCGGCGACCGCAAAAACCAGCCCTCCTCCTCATCCACGGATTCGGCGGCAACTCCAAGTGGCAGTTTCACAAACAGATCGGTCCGCTCTCCCGTTCATTCGACCTTTACATCCCCGATCTGGTTTTCTTCGGCCGATCGATCTCCACAAGCGCTGAGCGGTCGGTGGGGTTCCAATCGCGATGTGTGGTATCGGCGATGAGGGGTTTAGGGGTGGAGAAGTACTCCGTGGCCGGGATCAGTTACGGAGGTTTTGTTGCCTTTAGGGCTGCGATCGAGGCGGAGGAGGTGGAGAGGTTGGTGATCCTGACGTCTGGGATCTGCGCGACGGCAGAAGAGATGAGGGAGATGGCGGAGGGAGAGAAGAGGGATGTGAGTGAGATCTTGCTACCTCAGCGGGCGGAGGATCTGATGACCCTCATGAGGCGGTCCATGTACCGCTCACCCAAGTGGTTGCCGGCGTTCCTCCTCCGAGACTTCGTCGAGGTTGGTAACCTTACTGGCTAAAACTTATTTTCTGCTGTAAATTTAATTGGTTTTTACGTGTTGCGCCGAATTTGAATAGTTGGGGAAGACGAGGTTCAGAGCATATCTCTCCGCCGTGCAGCTTTCCAGATAATTTGTATATTTATGTTTTTTATTTTTAATATAATTTAATTATTAAAGAAATATAATTAAATTACTATATAAGAAGTGTTTATTAAACATTTACGGGTATAATTATTATAAAAAAAATCTGTTTTGTTTGTTAATTTAATATTTGAATTATATGACAAGTGAAATTAAAAGCACGTGTCAAAATAAACCCCATCTTTATATAAAATATATTATTAAATTCTTATATAATTTTTCCTCCAATTGGCCATAAAGTTTAGTTAAAAAAAAAATAATAATCCAATTTCTGTTACTTTATTTAATATTAAAAGTACTATTTTCTTACCCTAAAAAAATCTTATGAGATGTTTTGATAGATTTTATTTAAAAAATAAATTCATAAATTAGTAATTTCACATATAGTATATTATATCGTAATTTAATTAATTTTTTTTAAATAATATTAGTTATATTTCTAAGATAAATATAATTAAATGAATTATTTATTCAATGGTTTAATTTTACTTTTTTTTAAATTTAATTATGCTATTTCTTAGTTTAGCTGTATTTTAGAATAACTCGTAATGCAAAAATTGTATTAGGCTCTTTTATAAAAATGTTTCTCCTTAAAAAACCTGAAAAAAAAATATTTAATTTTTTTATGACAGGCTTTTAAAAAAAAATTAACGTTTAATTAACCTATAAATGAATCGATTAATATCTAATCCACTTAAAATTCACTATCAATTCAATGAGTAATTTTTCTGATGTCTTCATCTGTGTTGACTTGAATTTTTTGATTATATGTAATTACATTTATCTGAAATGCTATAGAACAATAGAAATGAATCAAGCACATAAATAATTAGATTTTTAATGTATTTGTTTTTATCGTTACACAGTTATACATATTTTTTTAATCATTTTTCAAAGAGGTAAAAATTGTTTGTATTATTAAGTTAATTAAAACTGATTGAAAGTTCTACCTTTGCTTAGTTTTCATATTCAGACAAGCCTAAATTATAATTACTTAAACCCCTAAAAAATAAATAATAATTATCTGAATTTTTTTTTTGGTCATTAAAAAAATTAACTTTTCCACTGTTATTTTTTTTTTTTCGTGCCTGATGCATTCTCTTAATTTCTGATTTCTTATGAAATGAAATCATTAATCTGGAATTTTCTCGGGAGCCAGTTTTTGATATAAATGTAATCTGCAGTAATAAGGATTTTTATTGCATGCTATAAAATTTAAAGTTTTTAGGTCATGTTTATAAAGTATATAGACAAAAAGTTGCAATTCTTTTATTTTCTTTTTGGGAGATTTACATGCCTATCACATTATTGTTATGTATTTGCAACTCATAATATTTACATAACACTCACATCATTAACATTACATAAAAAAAATACTAATAACAACTTTATGAAGTAAAACTCATATATTAAGCACTGCTAAAACGTAATTTTTAAATGGTAAGACGGCGTTTCGCTGCGGATAAGCCGCCCCAAATGCACCCTTAGTCAGGCATCATTGAGGAGAAGTATGTGTGAGCAAACCTCTTTTATAGGTGGGTCAGCAAAAGGTCCTTCCAACAATCCACTGGCAATGAATCTGTAAGCCGCTTCAGTGAGGTGCACTCCATCCCATGAGATATATATTGATTAAGATTAATTATAATCAACGGTCCCCACCAACAAACAACAACAAAATCTTTATCCAACTGTGGTATATTTTCATTTAATTCTAATAAATCATGATCATTTTTTATACAATATGCCCAAGTCATATTAAATCTACGGCCCCCACCAAAAAATAAAAAAAGTTCATGAAATTGACGTAACATCTACTTTCTTTGTCCTCGTCATAAACCACTACACCAACTCACTATCCTATCTCTTGCTAGTTTACATAATTATGAGTTTAAATAATCTTCTTCAACGGGGATTTATCTCATCTAGACCCTCGATTTGACTGTAGGCACCTTAAATTTGAAGTCTATTTGACCCTCCAACTAACCGTTTAAAGTCTTCAAAATTTGGTTTGTTGTCTTGAACAGGGTTTGATTCGGCACGAGTTGGATCAATTTTGATATCATTAGGTTCATCTTATCGAGTTAGTCTGATTGACTATAAGTTCACTGAAATCGGAGTTCTGGGCAATTTTTAATTTGATTCGGGTGTTCCTTACGCAAAAAATGGCTCAAGAAATATGCCACATGCATCGTGATTCATGCCATACGATAAATTGTCAAATTCCACACAAAACCTTTTAAAAATTTTCACTTTACATCCATGTTGGTTCTAATAACTAGCTTGTATTCTTCTTAATTTGCACACTTTTATGATTTGGCAGAAACATACAATTTACTAGAGTTTTGATGTTTTAACGTGGCTGTCTCAAACTACTGCACCGTGTTTTGGGAGCACCAGCCGAGGCAATTTTGTGAATTCATGAATTCAAACAATATGCCTGATTTGTGAATTTATAGATTGTAATGATACGATCTCACGTTTGTTTGTCGCATTGGTGCAGGTGATGTACAAGGATCACAGGAAAGAGAGGGTTGAGTTGCTTACAGAACTCTTATCGACCGGAGTTGATCTGCACCCACTTCCTGTTCTTAAAAAGGTCAGTCAACTTTTTTCGCTTAACGTAAGTGAAGAATTAAAGCTTTATGTTTTGCGAAGTATGGCTTACTTTCTAATTGAAATGAAAAATGGAAGGAGATCAGATAAGGCTCTTAGATTTAATGTAGTCGTTTTTATTAAATATTAGTGTAGGTGTTAGATATGTTATGTTTGTAAATTCACCTCCTTGCCCTTTTTCTATCTTTACATTTTAGCATGGAAGAGGCTGGGGCAATTTTGGAGCGTGTCATGGATGAAGATGGCTTCTATGGGATGATGTAATATCTCCTTAGCCATGAACAAACAGACGTTAAAAAAAAATAAAAATTTCATACGTTAAAAAAAATAAAAATTTAAGAAAAATTGGAAACATACATAAACGGTGTTTGCTTATATGTTTTTATTTTATTTCTATTTTTTAAATTTTTTTGGATATCACTTTTAATTTTAAAATACCAAAAACAGAAAACTCTTTTCAAAACACCAACACAAACCTTCCGCCTGGCCCGCCTCCGCGGCCTGCCTTCGCCCTTTGGCTGGCGCCCAAAGCCCG
>NW_018164992.1:3766242-3771735 GCF_001263595.1 Phalaenopsis equestris | reverse complement strand
CTCCCCAGCCGCCCCCCCCCCCGCCGTCGCTGCCCAAGTGCCTGCCACAGCTAGCCGCAGCCACCAGCCCCCGCTCTCCTGCCACCGCTAGTCCCCACCAGTAACAGCAGCCTCCAGCCGCCCACCACTTCATGCTATCCGTCCATCTCCGTAGCAAGCCGCCTGCTGCCAGCCGCTCACCCGCCGCCCGCCCACAAATAATGCTCCGTGCTGGATGGAGCAAAGAAAACGTCATATATGCTATGGACATTATAGCTTAATACTAGAAGACACGTGGTCTAATCATTTCATAAAAAAATAAAAAATTATATCCAATCAAATATGTTTTATATATATTTTTAAATATTTAAATCATAGCAGTATTAAATATGTTTTCTTAACAATGAGCAAAATAAAAATAAAAAATAAAAACTGATCTCAAACAGACTTTAAGATTCTGAGTATATGTATGTACATACATTTATATATATATATAGATGTATGTATGTACATAGATGTATGTATGTATCTGTTGAGAAAATTAGGGCGAAGAAAACAGTAACGACACAAATCCAGAAGAACACAGAGATTTAACGAGGTTCGGCAAAGATACAAAAATGTCAACGTCCTCGACAGCAAAGCGGCTGCTTTTCACTAATCCAGAAAAGAGTACAGAATACAGAATATAGGATAAGACCTAGGGTTACATACATGCATATTTCTAACCCTAGAAAGAGCAGAAAAAGAAACATTAAGTATAATATGTAATTACCAAATTACTCATGTACGACACTCCCAACCCACATAAGGAAACTCTCCTAATTTGGACAGAATCTTCCGCTCTGCTCCGCTCCACTCAAGCATGTCCCTTATATGGTATATGAGTCATACCTAACAAATCTCCACCTTGGCAAATATCCAGCCCCTTAGGAGAAATACAACATGAAGTTTCTTACATATCATAAGTGGGTTGGGTCACCATGTTTCTCTAGCAACTGCAAACATTCAACAAGTCTAAGCAATGCAAGAACACGCTGATAGTAACTGGCTTGGTCAACATATCAGCCGCATTTTCATCAGTATGAACCTTCTGCAACAGTACTCACCAGAAGCAATCAATACTCTGATCTTGTGATATCTGACATCAATGTGTTTGGTTCTCGCATGGTACATCTAGTTCTTAGCCAGATAAATAGCACTATGGCTATCACAATGCAACTGAACTCCACATTGCTCAACGCATAGTTCATTTACTAGCTCAGCAAGTCATAAGGCTTCTTTTGCAGCTTCAGCTACTGTCATATACTCTGCTTCAGTTGTAGATAATGTCACAATAGACTGAATTGTTGATTTCCAACATATAGGTCCTCCACCAAGAGTAAACACATACCCAGTTGTAGACTTTCTGCCATCCAAATCACCTGCGTAGTCAGAATCGTACCCTACAACTGAAGAATCATTTTGCTGACTGCCAAAAATGATTTCATGTCCTACAGTACCTTTCAGATACTTGAAAATCCACCTGACTGTTTCTCAATATTGCCTTCCAAGTTTAGCTATGTATTTGCAGACTTAATTAACAGCATGAGACAAATCAGGACGAGTACATACCATTGCATACATCAAACAGCCAACTGCACTGACATATGAAACCTTTGTCATGTCTTTGATTTCTGTGTCTGTCTTAGGACACTGTCCTGAAGAAAGCTTAAAATGATTTGACAAGAGTGCTTACAGGCTTTGTTTTGCTCATCTCAAACCTATCCAGCACTTTCTCAACATAGCCTCGTTGAGATAGACATAATCGTCTTGAGCTTCTATCTCGATGATTTTCATTCCAAGAACCTTATTCGTAGTACCCAAGTCTATGTCAAATTCCTGACTCAATAAAGCTTTCAAACCACGGATATCATTTATATTTTTTGCAGCAATCAGTATATCGTCAACATACATTAACAAAAAAATAATAGAACGATCATCAAGCCTCTTCACATAAACACAACAATCATATTCACATCGCTTGTAGCCAATTTGTATCATGTAAGAGTCAAATCGATTGTACCATTGTCTTGGAGACTGTTTCAACCCATACAGCGATTTCTTTAACCTGCAAACCAGATGCTCCTTTTCATGTTGAGTGAACCCTTCTGGCTGCTCTATGTAAATCTGTTCACCCAGATCACCATGCAAAAAAGCTGTTTTAACATACATCTGCTCCAAATACAAATCCCAAATGGCTACTAATGCAAGCATTGCCCTGACTGAAGTATGTCTGACCATAGGAGAAAAGATTTCATCATAATCTATCCCCTTCTACTATGAAAATCCATTTGCTACCAGTCAAGCCTTGAATTTTTCCCATTCTTTTTCTGATACTGTTGGTTTCCTTTTATACACCCACTTGCACTCAATAGTCTTCTTTCCCTCAGAAAGCTGAACTAACTTCCATGTGCGATTTTTCTGTAAAGACTTCATCTCCTCAATCATTGCACCCAGTCATTTCTCTTTCTTCTGACTAGTGATAGCTCCTTCAAAAGTGGTTGGATCATCGCTGCTGATAAGAAGTGCACAAGAGAACAAGTCTTTATAACTCAATCTGCTATGAGATCTTATATTTTTGTGTCTCTATCTGTCTCTGGCTATATTATAATTTTGCGGATCGTCTGCAATGGAATCATCAGGTATTCGATTTGAACCTTCAACTCTCTCAGTTGCCACCGAATGTTGTTCTAAATCCATCTGCACCGCATCTGAACTGGAACTTTTCCCAACACCTTGTCTTGATTTTGCTGCAACATTGACTGTTCATAAAAAACTGCATCTCTGTTGATCACCATCTTTATAATTGGATCCTAAAACTTGTATCATTTCACACCTTTCTTGTAGCCCAGAAAGATGTACTTGGATTTTGCATCAAGTTTTGATCTTTCATCTCCAGGTACATGTACATAAGCAAGACAACCAAAAATCCGTAAATAATCGAAATTAACTGGATTACCTGTTCATACCTCTTCTGCGACCTTGCCACCCTACGATGCCCGAGGTGATCTATTGATGAGATAACATGTCATATTCACATATTCTGCCCAGAAACTCTTAGAAAGCTCTGCATTCAGTCTCAAGCATCTTATCCTTTCAGTTAAGAACTTGTTTATCCTTTCTGCCACACAATTTTGTTGTGGTGTCTTGCGCACTCAAAAATGTCTCAGAATCTCATGCTCCTCACAGAACTTCTGAAACTGTGAATCTGTGTACTACATGTTATTATCGGATTTCAAATACTTGATCTTTCTGTCAGTTTGGTTCTCCACCTCAGCTTTCCACGGCTTGAATTTAGAGAATACTTCAAATTTTTGTTTCAAAAAATAAACCCAAATTTTCCTGAAGAAAACATTAATAAAGGTGACAAAATACTGAGATCCTTTCAATGATAATTCCCTGGTAGGGTCTCATACATCATAATACACATAATCAAAAATCCCTTCAGTTTTATGTTTTCCAGTCATAAAACTAATTCTAGTCTGTTTTTCAAGAACACAGAACTTACAAAGATCGAGCTTGCAGCTTTTAACTCCATGCCACAGATTTCTTTCATGCAATTTTGTCATCCCACGTTCACTAAGATGACCCAGACGCATATGTCATAGCTTTGTGCTATCATCATCTGACTCCACAGAATGAACTTCATCTACAACTGTACTCCCTAACAGTTTGTAGATTTTACCTGCAGTTAACTTTCTTTTCATCACGGTCAGTGCACCCTTAACAATTCTGATGGTTTTCCTATCCTCATCTGTCTTAGAAATAAAACTATTTCTATATAAAATGCCCGAGGAAATCAAATTCTTCTTCATTTCTAAAATATGTCTGGTATCACATAATGTTCTAACTGTGTCATCATACATCTTAATTCTGACATCTTCAATACCAACAATATTGCAGCATACATCATCACCTAGATAAACTGAGCCAGAATTAATTGACTTGTACGAAGTGAACCACTCTCTGTTAAGTATTATGTGATAAGAGCATCCTGAATCAAGAATTCATGTATCCGTGACCTGAGTTGATGAAAATGATAGCATTCTTCATCACTGCAATCTGAATTGTCACTCTGCACTACATTTACAGACTTAGATGATTCATCACATTTCTCCTCAATCTGCTTCTTGAGCTTTGGACAATCTCTCTTCATATGACCTGACTCATTGCAATTGTAGCAATAAATTGTCTTTTTACCTTTTGACTTGGATCTGGAATTTCACCTTCTAGAACACTCATCTTTCTTCCTTCCACGATCCTGCTTACCCTTAACATATAAATTGTCGTCATGAGAGCTTTTCTCTGCATTATGCTTCCGTTGGTTGTGAATCAACAATGCTGCAGTGATTTCATCAACTTTGATGGTTTTTTCGTCATATGTAAGAGTAGTCATCAGGCGTTCATAGGAAGAATGCAGTGAACACAACAAAATCATTGCTCGGCTTTCATCCTCAATAGTCACATCAAGCTGTGATAAATCTGTGATTATTTGATTAAAATCATTAACATGTTGTGCTAGATCAGAACCTTCTTGAATTTTCAGCCCATACAGCTTTTGCTTCCGATACAATTTATTCGTTAGAGATTTAGTCATAAACTGAGTTTTCAATTTCTTTCATACCTCCCCTGGAGATTTCATATTCATCACGTGATACATAACCTCATCTGTCAGACATAGGCGTATAGTAGTTGCAGCTCGTTGTTACAATTCTTCTAAATCTTCATCCTCCATGGCATCTGGTTTCCTTGCCCGCAAAGCATTCAGAATTTCCTGTTGCGCTAATAGATCTTTTACCCTTGTTTGCCACAACCCAAAATTTATGGTTCCATCAAGCGTCGTCACCTCGAACTTTGCACCAGAACTTTGCACCCAAAAATTTCTTCAAGATCTTTCGCATGTTTTCTGCTATCGCGTCACCGAAATAGCATCGTGTGCACCACGAAATATCTCAGCCAAGAAATACAATCGAAGGAATATTTTGCCGCCTCCAGTAAAGGAAACCAATCTTCCACTTCAGGAAAACAATATCCTGCCTCCAGGAACCAACAAGGAAACAAATCGAAAAACCAATCTCTCGCCTCCAGGAAACATAATCAACTCAAATCAAAAAATTTCTTCCAAATTTTCTTCTTCGCAGCCTTCGGCAAAGGAAATTCAGAAGCTTCTGAAATCACCTCCCAGCAAGGAAATCAATCTGACCTTTCCGCAATTCCTCCTCCCGCAATCAGAAATCAATCGGACCCTTCCAATTTCTTCCTTATCGGAACCAGCAGAAAAAATTATTTCCCCAACGGAAGGAAATCTAAGAGAATATTCCTCCAATAGAAATCCAAGATTCTCCTTCTGATTCCCTTCCAATTTTGTTTCTTCTCCGCCGCTTTAGGCCGTGCTGGTCACCAAGTCGCGCAATTGAGCTCGCCTGTCACAGGAAAGCTCGTCGGACTCTTGGACGCAACGCGAACTCCTGCTGA
>NW_018164992.1:3760838-3766028 GCF_001263595.1 Phalaenopsis equestris | reverse complement strand
TTTTTTTTTTTTTTTTGAAAAGAAAAAAAAATTGAAATATATTCTTGATTAAGCTTCCTTAATCAAGAACCCCTTAATTAAAATATTAATTTTAATTAACAAATTTCAAAAAACTTTACTTCCTTCTCCGGAAGGGAATATTATGGAGTAAATATTTCCCGTTTAGAGCAAATATTTTCCTTCTCAGATCCGCAGCAAACGATAATGGAAATTCTTTCGCCTTCCTTTTCTGGATGTCTTTCATCAACCCGAACGGGAAGCCTGCCTGTTCCACGTCCTCCCTGAGCCGCTGCGATCTCGTAACTCCCAAGCCGCGAATATCTCGGAAGCCTCCTGCAATGAAAATTAGAAATAGCCTCCAGCACTAGAATATTCCTTTGGCACAAAGCAAACATTCCATTCCAATTTTAGCCTTCAATCCGCCAATTACTCTCCCAGCAAAAACCCAAGATTCTCTCCGCCAAAATTGGTTTTCCTTTCCGGCCAGAAAAGGAAGTTGCGCGCTTTAGGAAGCCAAGGGAATCTCTCGCCTCCTGCTATCTTCTGCTTTGGCAAGTGAAACTCGGCCAAAAAAGGAAATAAATTGCACAGCCACCTCCAACAGCCGCCGAACTTTTCCTTCCTCGTCGAAAAGAACTATAGTTCTGCGACCTTCCAGTCGCAAATCAGCTATTCCCAAACGTCACGCCTCTCGTGCGAACAGGGATCCCGCCAGGTGCGTCCTCCCGAGCCGCGAACGGGAAGCTACTGTCCCTCCTGTTCGCTCGCGATCCGTCTCCCTTAGCCGCCGCGCGATCGAGAGCCTCTCCTAGCCGCGAACTCCCTCTCCTTCGACAGAGATCACCGAGTCCGAAAAAAAACCGCTAAAGCTTCTTCCTCGCGCTGACGAAATTTCTTCCTTGCCCTAAAACCTGGCTCTGATACCACTTGTTGAGAAAATTAGGGCGAAGAAAACAGTAACGACACAAATCCAGAAGAACACAGAGATTTAACGAGGTTCGGGAGCAGAGCGGCGAGTTCCTTTCAATAATCAGAAAAAAGTTTACAGATTCAGGGTTACCTCCTGGGGTTACTAACAGGCCTATTTATAACCGCAGGAGTAAACCTAGGCACAACATGTAATTACAACATTACCCCTGTACCAAACCGCGGGGCTTTGCCCCCGCACCCCCAACCCACGTAACTTCCCAATTTGGATAGATTCTTCCGCTCCGCTCCGCTCTGCTTCGATCCAGCGTCTGTCCCGATATGGTATATGAGCCACACACACGCACACACGCACACACACGCACACACACGCACACACACGCACACACGCGCGCGCGCAGACACAGTGCCTAAAATTGGAAGAAGATGTTGGAATTTCAACGTTCAATTGACCAAGTGAAAAACATAAAGTTGTACACATTAAAAATATGCTAAGATTTTGATAAAAATATGCTAAGATTTCAATGAGTGATTTACGCCTGAAATAATAAAAAAAAAACATTGCAATTTCAACATTTAGAACTTCTATTCTGATTTTCTCGCTAAATTTGCAACCTATTGTGTTAGAATTGGCCAAGGTGGAGTACATACAAATTGTAGGAAACGTCGTGAGGATTTCATTGATACCAAATCTCAAGATTCTGACAATAGGTACATTAGTTATGAGTGAAATAGATAGAAGAAATCAAAATTATGTATAGATTATGAACATGTTTATATATACAAGTGATAATATATTTAATCCATTAAAATTATTGATCTTTTTATTGTAATTGTAACAGTAGTCGATGCCATTTGCATATGTACTCATAACTAAAGGTGTAAATGAGCCGACCTTGAGCGAGCCTAGTCTCGGCTCTTGTTCAACTCGATAAAAAATATCACTGTTCGTGTTCAACTCGTTTATATGTCGAGCGCAAAAAAATTGTTAGTGTTCTGTTCATTTGCTTAACAAGCTGAGCACAAGCCTTCTTGATAATCCTAAGCACACAGTCATATGATGTTAAAGATAAAGGCAAAATTTAAATCTTATTATTTTTATTAAAATATTCATTCTAAATGTATTTAATTTGTTTTTATTCTATTTTTTAATTAATAATTTTAATTGATTATAAATCTTTACGATCTTGCACTTAATTAAATTATATATATATATATATATATATGTATATATATATATCGTTCGAGCCAAAATGAGCTTGTTCATATTTGGCTTGTTTATATGTTCATATTTGACGTTTGTTTAGCATATGAATCGAACTTGAGCTATTTAACGAATCAAACACTAGCTTTTCACGAACGAGCCGTTCCGACAGCTCTACTCAAAAGCTAAACCTGCAAGGCTCACAAACTCTTTTTCTTCCAGCGCTATTTACGAGGTTTTTATTTATTTAATTTCTCTACAGGATGTTCTTATTATTTGGGGTGATAAAGACGGTATTTTCCCCATTTCTCTGGCTCATCGATTACATAGGTATGATTCATCCTTCAATTGATGCATCCTTCTCGTTAATCTCATTAATACTTTTTAGTTACAAAAATATAGAAATCCATTAAAGTAAAATGGGGCATTTACCCACTCAATTCTTATGTATTTACATATCTAACACCTAAATTTTAACTTTTATATTTATACCCCACCCAAATCATTCATATGACAAAAAAAACAGACATTTGGGGCAAAATGCATGGCTGGAACTAATAAAAGATGCGGGGCATGCATTGCAGTTGGAGAAGCCGGATACTGTAAATCAACTAATTGAGGGGTTCATATTGCAATCTGAATAAATGTGTGGCTTGCTGTTATTTTTGGCTAATTATGTACATTATTCTCAAATTAACTCTAGAGAGGAAGAAAAGCTGTCTCTCAATCATCAACCTTTTTTCCAGCAACTTTGATGTAATTAAATAAAAATTTACATAATCCTAACTCTAAGCCTAACTCTTATTGTCTATAAATTCATGCTAATCTATATGTAAAGGAAATGTTTCTCCCCTCAACTAACTATGAAATTGAGATGTCACATACATGTGAATATACAATCATATTCCTAGTAAACATCTTATAGATCATAATGTCTTATATATATATGTATATATTTGTTTTAACTTGATTTAACTAATTTATATGAATATTAAAATTAAAATCTAAATAATGTAAAAAAAAAAATCAATGAATTTCTACAGAGAATATGAGCCGATTATGAACTTATAAGCTTCAAATTTTGATGTCACTTAACATATCACATTAGTTTCTTTAATTATATACTTATTTATCATCAAAATAAGTTCACCTACAATGTGCGCTTAGTAAGAATACTCTATTGAATTGTTTAAAGTATTTTACTCTTTAATCTAACAATTAAATGATATTTTCGAATCTAAAATTATATCTTTTCGGTAAACATTTTTTTGAATATATACATAAATGTGAAAAGTTCAACATTCATTTTCCCCTTGTTGGCAACATAATAAAAATTAAATATCAATTTTTTATGAGAGAGAATGAGTGTAAACATATTAGAAATATAAATCATGCACAATTGTTGAAAAATTAGGGTGAAGAAAAATAACAATCGATACAAATTTATAAGAAAACAGGTGCTTACGTCATCGGGAGCAGAGCGGCGGGTTCCCTTCAATCTCAGAAAAGAAGTAGAAGATATTTTTTTAGGGTTACAATACATATATAACACTGACTTACAATATGTAATTACAAAATAACTTATATGTCGTACCGTGAGGTGTTGCCCCCGCCCCCCCAACTTACATAACGAAACTCCCCCGATTGGACAGATTCTTATACTCCGTTCTGTTTCGTTCCAGCGTCTGTCCCTTATATGATATATGAGCCATATCTAACAACAATCAAATTTGATATAAGGATCTAACATGTAACTTTTTTTTTTCGAAATTTACTTGAATCTTTTTGAAACTGATTTCATAAAATATTGTTGCACTTTAAAATTTGTGCCAATAAACTCAATTGTTTCTTGTTCTCTAAAAAGCCAACCCATTATAAAATGATTGGTTTTCTAATGGTTCCATTAATCAAAATACATGTGCAAGCATCAACAACACATTCGGGTTCTATGTTGGATAAAATCATGAAATTAAATTCTGATCTTGGTGATATAAAGATCATTTTTCAAACATTAAAGCTATTTAAACAAGAAATGGAGTAAGATAAGTGCCTTGACAAAGGTAGATTTTATTTTTAGGGTATGGAGAACATTTGAATCCAACAACTAGGGATTATTTTCTTCGTTTCCAATCAATGTGCTACTCATTCGAACACAGATAGATGGAGTTAATGCATAAATTTTGTCGACAGGGTTTTCATTTGAGGCTGGTACCCTCTCATTTCTTTCATCTACTTTTTATTGAATAAGACATTTGCTTTCATTAGCATTATTTGGAATGAATTATATCTCCATATACAATGCTCCTTCTCTCAATATGAAGGAACTTTAACACCAAGTGTCGTGTTGAGAAGACAATTTAAAAGAGTTGAGGGGTGATTCGATTGAAGATACATGGATATGTTCCAGAGGCTCAAATAACAAGAAAGTTTTTGTATTTAGTTTCATAGTCATTTTTAATTTCTCAGTGTGCTTTTACGATTGACCTTATCATCTTAGAATTCGACTGTTTGACCATGGAGGCTCCAATGTGGAAGGAGAAGACGTAACAAGGCTTTAGGATGATTGGGGCAAGCCTGTTTTGGGTGGCTTGATTTAGCTTTAACCTGAGTTTGACCCACCCAAGGATTGGACTTGGGTGAGTTAGACTTAGGTGCCATGTGTTGGCTTTCTTGGCTAAGTGTAAGTTTTGTCTCTTTGTGTTTGTCTTAAGTTTAATTTAATTTAATTATTATAACACTTAAAACTATAGAAATTACTCATATTGGCCCCATGTGATATATATTTATTTAGTAAATATGAGTTATTTTGAAACAATAAAATTTTAAGAGTTATAATTATTAAATAAAAAATGTTGAATAATATTTGAAGTTGGTTGTTAAAATTGAGGGTTAGGTACAATCAAGGTAGTTGACTTAACAATAGTGAAGAATCAGCAGTTGGGAGGATGGATGTCAGTGTCAACAGTGGACAGACACTAATCATACTTTAAATTCGTTCCAAATGGAGATATATATATATATATATATATATATATATAAAAGGCACAGATATATCTCAC
>NW_018164992.1:3740113-3760815 GCF_001263595.1 Phalaenopsis equestris | reverse complement strand
TATATATCAGAATTGACCAAAAAAATATGTAGCATCTTACATTTTTGAAAAGTATGGGCGGAACGAAATTTTTTTATAGGGTGGACAAATTTATTGAATAAATAAATAAAACGTTTCATTTAAAATTAGTGTAAAAATCATTGAGATGTTCAAGTAAAGCTCCATATTAACTTACATAAAAACGATATAAATTATAATTAAAAATTTTAAATTAATTAATTAATTTAAATAAAATATGATTAAAATTAATTTAAAATTAAAACTTTTTTATATTAAATACATTCATGAAAAGTATTTGAAGCTCACATTAACTATAAATATTATATAAAAATTAATTAATAAACATAAAAAAAAAACTACATAAATATTTAAATGAAAGTTATAACGTGAGTGTTTTATTGTTTTTATTTTATTCTCAGATCAGAAAAAGATAATTTAACTTTTGTTTAATTAATGGGTTGGTTGGTTGGTTGGAAGGATTTGTCATGTATTGTAATTGTTTTATATGAATTTTAGGGAATTATTTGTTTGGCATGAAGAAATACAAATATAACATAAAGTATAAATAAATTTGAAGTTCACAACCGAGTTTATTTCGACTAAATTTAGAATTTGATCAATTTGGATGAATTTGAGTTACACGGTAAAATTGTCGGCAAGCCACCCCCTTTGCTCCCGTTTGCCACGCGCTGCCTCCTAACTCTGTCGGCCAACTTCCCTGGTGTTTGATGTCTTTTTGGGCTAGCTAAGAAAGAAAACACGAGAGGTTTCAGAAAATCTCACCAACGTGGAGTTTGATGTTGTGTTTGTTCACGGGAGATGAAGCTCTCATAGTGATAGGAGAGATGGTGTCGTTCCGACAAAGCTTTGACGAGGTCCGCTCCACTCCTCCAAAGAACGACGAAGCTCTCCTTTAGAAGGAGAGTGCAGGAATCCAACGAAGTTTCGACGGTTCTTCGGCTATCCTTCCCCAAGCTAGAATTATGCTCTCCTTTAGTTTAGGAGAGTAGGCACCTTGCTCCCTTGCTAAACAAACTCTTTTTCGTTAAGAAAATCTTCTACACACTCAAGGAATGGTGGAGAAAGAAGAAGATTTCTTCGTGGAGGTTGAAGGAGGAGAGGAGGAAGAAGAAGAAGAAGGTTGAAGATGACCAACCCCCATAGTGTTTCCTCCTTGAGGAAGATGAAGAGTCTTCCTCTCTTGCTCCTAGCTCTCAAGTCTTCAAGGGAAGAAGAAGGTATTCAACACTTGGAGGGGACCAAAAATGCTAAAGTGAGGAGGATCTCATCAAAATGGGGGAGCTCAAGGGACACAAGCTAACCACCTCCCATTTCATCCATTTTTGCCTAAAATAGCATTTCCACCTCACCCTCGAAGCTTTTAGAAGAGGGCTAAATGAGATATAATCACCCTCTTTATCTCCCCCCAAGCAAATCCCCCAAAGCCAAGTAAACCATTGTCATTTATGCTCATTAGGGGTTGCACCGGGGCAAATCAACATTAAAAAAATGAATCAAATTGTGTTCTGGAAGTTGGACCGGCTCCTAGTTGTCTCAATCTTGATGCATGGGCACTCAGTCTGGCGCCATGGAGCTAGCGCCTACTTTCCCTTGTCTCGGTAAAATGATCATTTTTAGCAATTTTGGGCCCCTAAGCACTCGGGGCTGGTGCCTAGGTTCTATAAACTGGTGCCCGACTTCCATATGCTTGGTTTGGAGGCTCCAAAGGCAGTTTTGGGTGCCGAAGCACCTGAGCTTGGCACCCAGCGTCGGTCTGGCCTAAAAATGCTGATTTTCACATATATTGTCTGATGGATGGTTTCTTCGATCTATGAGCTATGTGGGACCACACATGACTGAAATATAACCCTTGAAATTCAAAAATATGCATTTTTAGTAGCCATTTTTTGGGAAAATCATCGCTAACGGTTGGCTCAAACCACAATGCGGGTAGGGTGTTCCAAACCTCAGTTATTGCCCGAGTGACCTTAAGAAGGTTCTCATGGATTTGGAAGTTGTGGAAACTTGTGTATCATTAGAACTCGACCTCATAACTTAGAGATGAACTTTTTATGTATTAAATTATTTTGGATATGACTGTTAGTTATTTTAGCAGTACGACCTCTTTCTGTTTTTTAGTATGAATATTCTATAAATTGCACTTATTTCAATATATTACACATATAAGGGCAAAACAATATTTCTCATCAGAAATAACAGCAACACAACAGATTTTCCAAACAGACACTTGCTTCTTCATTAGTAGCTTTCTGACAGATGCTGAAAACTGCTTCACCTAGAAACAAATTTACTGCAGTTTCTTCAAAAAACAACAATCGCCCCAAATACACCCTTAGATTGCATACAACCACAGCTATCCCAAATCCATAAGAAATAAAAACACTAATCATAACTTTTGTTTCCATGTTCGCTTAGAATTTTGAGTGTTTGTCGTCATAATCATTCTTTTAAGGATTATTTAAATCAATACTTTAATCATGATTTCATTTTTATGAGTGGGGCACGACTATTACCCACAATAGCAATTTTATAATATAAATTATTATATTCCAAAAATTTAATTTAAATTTATATTCAATATATTAGAGAGAGATGCATTTTCATTTTTGAACTATCATTGCCAATTGAATAGATGAAAAATATAATTATTGATTTATTATTATATAATTTATATCATAGTCAAATATAAAATATTTACTTTATCATTCTCTTTAACTATAGTTAGATCTTGAGTCTTGGGTTTTGTCCTTCTTCTATTCAATCAATATCAGCTGGAATTTTTAAAAACTCATATTTAGGTGATGGACATTTAAATACTTAGATATTAGTTATTTTTTAGGCTAAATGTTCTTCTGTTGACTTTAACACTTTGTCTCTATTCTAAGCTATTTCCAAGCTACAAAATGTTGTATTGCTTATTGAAAAGTTTGGGAAATAACTGTAGTGATGTTTTAATGATTAATTCTTACAGAAACACTCATTAGTGGTGGCTCGAAGATCATTAATCTTTCAAAAAGTGATTTGAATTTTTGCTCGGATTGAGATTGATAGAAATAAATGAGCCGAGCTACGAGCCAAAATTTTTTGATTGAAGTTTTTTCGAGCCGATTGTTAACGACCCCAACTCGGCTCAAAATAGGATCATTAACAGCTCTAAGTTAGATATGGGGTTTTCTATGGTAATTATACGAATAAACCAATTTTGATAATGGTTTGTGGTGTTTTTTGGATCTTACTCTGTTTTAATTATTATTTTTATGAAGGTTTTTCTTAATATATGCACATCTAAACGTCTCTTTTGGTGGAATTGCAGACAGCATTCTTCAGATATATTATCAATTTATATAATTAATATGAAAAGCAGCTTAATTTAAGAATCAAATACTAATCTTTGGTTTCCCTAATTCTCTGTATTACTGATTTCTCTTTATGATTAGAAAACCATAATATTTTATTGTAGAGGACTAGACTTCGTTTTCATCTTGGGTTGCCTTTTAATACACCAAAGCTAGTATATTTTGCCAGGGCATCTTATTATATGATGAAATGACAAATACAAGAGAACAATTCAGAGATTAATATTAATAAATATTTTTTTATAAAATACAAGATAGCATTTTTAATTATTTTAGTTAGTGAGTGATAAAGCCTTGAAATTTGATATATTTTGAGAATATTTTATATTAAAAAATTGAGCCGGCTCACGGGCTAACAAGTCGAGTTCGGTTGGCTTGAGTTTCACTTATTAACTCACCGAGCTCAGCTCATGTGCCACTGATCAACCATAGTTAAAGTCGGTTCATGAATTGGTTCGACTCACACACCTAATTGGAACCTATGCTCGCCAACCAACTTCTCACAAAAGCCAACAGAACGGCCAACATTAGCAAGTCTTTTGCAGGCGATGTTGACTTGAGAAGATGACCCATCTTTAAGAGAAAATATTACGTATGTCGTCTAAATGTGCTAACGACAACATGGATTGCACCATGTGATGCGTCCGAAGATGTGATGTGATCTTCGATAGCCCTAACAACAGTAGGTTTTTAACTTTTCACTTTCTAGCCAAACTTGGATTGACTAAAAAGAATTTTGATCCAAAATTTTAGCTCGTAGCTCGGCTCGTTTATTTCGATTTGATCTCTATCCGAGCCAAAACTCAAATCAATCAATTTTTGAGTGATTAACGTTGTTCAAACTGTTTAAAACGTTCGGTCATTTTAATGATTTAATTGTCCATTGTTATAACTCTGTCATTATGTCAACTACTAAAATTAAATTATATGTATTCAGTTGAATGCACTTTATAATTTGTTGATTGCTGTCAGGTTTGAAGGTGTATATATCGAAATTTGTATATCAAGATTGTGGGTGTACAATAGACATTACCCAGATAGAAAATGGATCTCCAAGGAGTTATTGAACAGTGTAGAGGCCTTCATGGATGCAACATCGCAACTTCCATTTTATCTTATCTTAAGCTAGTTTTCGGTATCCTTGTTCAAAACACAGGAATAGAGCACATTTAATGTCAGACAAAGTAAGATATGGTTTATATCTTCGGGGGTTTCTGCCTAATTATCGGATCTGGACTTCACATGGGGAGGTTGATCATGCAACATTTAGCTTTGTTCCTTAGATGAGCTATGATCCTCCATCTGAATTTCACTCAAGTAGATTGAAGAAATGATCTTTGATGAGACAAGACAACATTGCCTAAGTCAAGTGTAGGAAGAGACCAAAAAATGAGGCTCAAAATTTGTATGATTTACTGAATGTTGCTTAAAGGCCATTGTGGGAGGGATGCACTTCCCATTCTAAGTTATTTGTAACTCTCAATATGCTAAAAATTAAAATAGAATTTGATTTGCCCCGAGAGTGCTTCAATCAGTTAGTAATATTACTGAAAAAGACTAATTCAAAGGAAAATTTAGTTCTAGAAGACCTATATTAGACGAAAAAATTGATCCCCAAATAGGGTTGAAAACAAAAAAGATTGATTGTTGCGTGAATAGATGCATGCTATTTTATAAGTCCAACATAGCAGAGAGTGGGCACAAATTCTGTAACTCTCTGAGATTCAGAAATTTAGAATAAAACCAAAAAGAGACATAAAAAAGTTCAATACAAGTGTCTCTTCTATCTACCGCTTATTCCACAACTTCAAAGACTATTTACTTCTACGCGTACTGCTCCACCTATGACGTGACATCATATCATGTCAGGGGATATTTACTCAATGAGTCATCGTCCAGATGGAGAGGCATGAAAGGTTTTGATCATATACAACCCAGGTTTGCTGTGGAACACACAATGTGAGCCTTAGCTTATGCTCTGATGACTTCTCACCGTACAATTAGTTCGCATCACCTTACTCTTCGTGGCTAGTGATCGTTACACTATACAATCCTCCTTTCGAGATGTGCATGACAACACCATTCTTATTCATGACCTTGATTATACCATGTCCCAATAGTTCTATAGATCGGATTGATGTATATTTCTAACCTTTGATAGATGGGCTGCAAATTCCTTGGGAAAGGTGTGTCATGACTTATGTTGTTATGAAACATAATTTTCTAATGAAAGCAGCATTAATATGGAGAATAAGTGATGTTCCAACGTATGGAATGCTATGTGGGTGGAGCACTGCGGGAAAGTTTCCAAGGCATTTACGCTTTAGCATGACAAGAAGTATTCATGGTATGACTGTCACCTTTTTTTTTGTAGATGATGAACATTCATTCAGAAGAAACAAAAATGCATTCTGAAGAAATAAAATTGAGAAATCAACGTCACTTCCAATAATATATGGGAGAGATTTATTTCAAATTATTAATGACATTCCAAAGATTACTGTTTAGCCCGAGTTATCTTCACATCGTCCATCAAAATTTGGTGTTACTCATAGTTGGACTAAGAAATTCATTTTTTGGGATCTGCCTTACTAGAAGGGTAACTTGATCAGGCATATCTCCTTGTCATTATTGTACTTATCGCTATTTAGGAGCAAAAAAACACAGCGAACTAATTTGTATAACACCAGGAATATTCCCAGAACATAATAACACATGAGTATCATCACAATAACACCTAAATAATACGGAATAACACAAATGGAATATTCCCCTATGCTGAAACGTTTTTTTTTAAATTTTTCTGTCAACTTCACGTGGCGTGATTTCATTAGACTTCAAACGTATCTCTATATCCCGAGTCCGGATGTAATATTTGTTCCTCTAGTGCTGCAAAACTCTATATTCCGCTGCCAACCACGGCAGTATTCAAGCAACCTTTATTTTTTGGGTTGGGGCATTTACATACATCCCGCCTAATTCTCATGTATTTACAAATCTAACACCTAAACTTTGCTTCTTATTCTTGAGTTTATGCCAAATCTCTCACTATTTTGCTAAAAGGATTTGAAAAAAAAAAGAAGAATATTTGTGCAAAATTCGTTCTTTTGTTTTTTTCCTTTTGTTTCTTCTGAAGAAGTTATTTGAACAAATAGTGCCGCAATATTTTAAGTAAAGAAGCGGAGGTTGTTAATTACTTCTTCCAACCCCACTTTGGAATCTTAATTAGTAGCCATTTTTTTTTCGCCTGCCGAACCTTTTTTGAACAAGTAAACATGTATTGGATTTCTCGTAGTTGTGTGCCAGCTTCTTCCATTTTTTTTTAATTAAAAACTTTCTTTTTGGATAATTATATATATATATATATATATTTTGAAAGGAATGACCGAATGATATGATACGAGCCCCGATCATTCCTCATGCGCCTATAATTTGAGTACCACACCCTCCACCTGGGGAATCAAACCTCAGACTAGATGGGACTTAAACTGACAAGCAGATGTCAGACCAACTGATCTGAGTACGCGGCGCTTTATTATGTATATAAAAGATATAATGAAAATAGAAGTATAAATTGCAAACTGGTCTTAAAATCTATGCTTGGGTTATCTTGCAAATGATTTGAAAAGGACAGAATTGAATACTAATAAAATCTATGTGAAACTTATATAAGACTCCGTGGCTCATCAATAAGCGAGAGTAAAACCTGCAAAATCGTTGAAAGCCAGTCTTTATACATGCAAGGAACACACTAATTTGCTAGTGAGGTCGAATAAGACGTTTAATGAAAATTTAGCTTTTCTCTTAATTTACTTGTGCATTAAGATATGATTTCATGTTTTTCACATGATTCATGAAGCAATGCACAACTCAAATTAATCACACAAAATGATGTACAAATCGCCCATAACGCTCGAAATAGAGATTTATGATAGCATTCATAGACCGTAGAAGCCAGAATTGTGAGTTATATGAGTTGTGAGCCGCATAAGCTGTAGTTGGCTACATATGCTTTAATGTAGAGCTGTAATAATGTTCGTAGCCTAAAAGACCGGAGTTGAGCTGCAAGGACTTTAATAATGTCATTAGGTTACAAAAGCTGAAGTCAGGAGTTACATGAATTGTGATAACATCTGTAATCCAAAGATATCGGAGTCAAGAGCTGCATGAGCATTGATAACTTCTATAAGTCACAGGGGTTGAAGTTGAGAGCTGCACGAGTTGTGATAACGCTTGAAGACTTAGAGGCCGAAGTTGGGAGGTGCATGAGTTTTAATAACATCTGAAAATTGAAGAGGCCAGAGTTGGGAGTTGAATGAGTTATCATAATGTTTGTAGGCCAAAAGAGCTGGAGTTGAGAGCTTCATAAGTTGTGATAATATTTGTAGGTCGCATCGCAGATATCAAAGTTGGGAGCTGCGGGAGCTGCGAACCACGTAGGCTGCAGTTGGTTAAGTAGACCATAGTGGAGGGCTGCAAGAAGAGAGCTTCAAGAGTCCAAAGAAAGTCAATGTATCCTGAGTACATCGGTCATAAATAGTTATTGCGGGAAGCTGTCGTCAGATCCTTCATAGGATGTTATTCAAGATCACGTATTGGGAGTATGTCGTTACTCCATATGTGACGTGCATTGGTATACCTTCTTTAAGGCGTGCTGTTACGCCATCATTGCAGTGTGCCGTTACAGTATTTTTGGCGTGCATTGTTACTTCGTCTTTAGGTGCATATAGGGGTGTAAACGAGCTGAACACGAGCGAGCCCGAGCTCCGCTCCTGTCCGACACGTAAAAAATGCTATTGTTTGTGTGTTTATATTTCGAACACATTTTTTTTTGTGTTCGGCTCGCACGAACTGTTCACAAACAAGAGTCGTTTTGATAACCCTAGTCACTTAGTAGTAGGATGCTAAGGGTTGAAGCGATATTTAAATCTGATTAATTATATTAAAACATCATTTAAATAAAATTTAATATATTATTATTCAAATTTTTAATTAATAATTTTAATTGATTATAAATTTTTGTTGCATATATATATATATATATATATATATATGGTATACTTCAAAACATATACATTTAAGGTTTCAATCATATATATATATTTTTGTGTGTGCGCGAGCGCTCGCATAATTATTTCGAGCCAAATCGAGTCAAACATGAATGAACAAATCTTTGTTCGTGTTTGACTCGTTTATATATCGAGTGCTAAAAAATTGTTCATGTTCATCTCGTTTGCTTAGCGAACATATCAAACACGAGTTTTTTAACGAGTTGAACACAAAATTTTCGCAAACAACTAGTCATTTCGAGAACACTAGCTGCATATTTGCATTGCTTCGTATGATGTTTAGTTACTATGTAAGTCTAGCTGTTATTCTAAACGGTTCATAAATTATTACTCCATAGCTCCATAAGGGACTTCGATACAACGATCAGAGGGCAGTGGATGATGGTCATCGGTGTTCGATGGATGCAAAAATAGACAACATTCATTGGACTTTTTGTGTGGAACACTATACTTTGACTCCTTCTACAACAAGCATCAGGGTTTCTTTTGTTCAAGGTCTTGATCCCCCTTCATGATAAGGGTAGGGCTCTATTTATGTAGGAATCCAAACCACTCTATTGGGGGACCCAAAGTAATCCCTTTAATTGGGCAGCTTTCAACACACATTTGAGTGCCTTAATAGTGTCATACTTGAGTGATTTTGGATTAGTTGGATTCATCTCATCAGGATGATCAATTTGACTTAAAGTTTGTTAGATTTGGAATCCATTTTATTTTGCAATTGGTCACGAGAAGCTTCTTAAATTAGTTTAACGATTATATCTTGACTTGATATGACTCGGATGTGGTTAATGTTGGTGTTATTGCATTCATCTCGTCAAACCGTTCAGTTTGACTTTAAGTTTGTTGAAATCATAGTTATTGATGATTTTTAATTAAAGTTTGAGCATGCAGTCATTGCTAAAAAATTGCTTCGAGATCCATTTCACGCCTTGAGTTTCGTATCAGATGGAGTATCAGATACAATGTTAAGTGATCGATTCATCTCGTGTCACATGAATTTTTCTCTCTTTATTGAGGGTTCTCGAGTAATACAAAATGCATAATCATCACACACAAATCTCTAAGGAAATACGATTCATCCTTTCTTGTTTTATTTTGAATTTAACATCATAATTTATATTCTCTCTAAAACTCTAGGCCTCTTTCTCGTAAAGCTCACGAGTTATTGTCAGCTTATGTGCTTAGCTCTTGTGACAACCGACAATCAACAATTAGACTTCAAGGTGAGTTTCTCCAATCAAATCAGCTAATCTTTTAGATAATGAGGTAAACCCGTTCCCTTCAAGCTATGATCGAGCCGATTGTGATAGGCAAATTGATAACCCGTATTTGATAACTAGTACTTGACTTGCAATCCACTCGTGCTCGTGCTTGACAGAACTGATATTCAGCTACTCATATCTGTCAACTTATTAGCCTGACAAAACAACTGAGCAAAAAAAAATTCAATAATCCACCCTAACATGCCATCCTGAGTTTAATAAGTGGCCTTCAACTATATAAGGAATTTAATATAGAGCTTCTAAGAATACTCCAACAAAATAATAATAATAATAATAATGCCATAGCTTATCATAAATGTAATATAAAATAACAGCATCTTAAAAAAAAAATCAAAATTAATGTAACCATTAAATTATGTTTTCCTTGGCTTGGCATGACCACCTGGTCAACACCCCATCACATCCTATAAATTGAACCCATTCCCTCCATTCCCACCTCAGGCGGCCAAAAAATGGAAACCCCCAAAAACCTCCTCCAACTCTTCCACCACCTCCGCCACCGCCTCCACCGGCTCCTCAGCCTCATTTCTCTAAAAGACCTTCTCCTCTCCCTCCTCCTCCTCATATGCGGCCTCTCTCCCGTCACCCTCCATCTCTCCGGCGGTGCCACCTCTCTCTACATGTGGGCGCCCCGCCGCCCCCCCCGTCGCCGCCCCCCCCGCCCCGCCCTCGTTCTCATCCACGGATTCGGCGGCTACTCCAAATGGCAGTTCGAGCGCCAAATCGCGGCGCTCTCCCGCCACTTCGACCTCTACTTGCCGGACCTCGTCTTCTTCGGTGAGTCGGAGTCGGTGGAGGAGAAGCGGTCGGTGAAGTTTCAAGCCAAGTGTGTGGCGGAGGGGATGCGGCGGGGCGGGGGGGGGGGGAGAGCGGGGGGGGGGGGGGGGGGGGGGGGGGGGGGGGGGGGGGGGGGGGGGGGGGGGGGGGGGGGGGGGGGGAGGAGGCCGCGAATCAGGTGGAGAGGTTGGTGGTGATTGCGTCGGGGGTGGCGATGACGGCGGAGGAGAGGAAGGAGTTGGTGGAGAAAGAGGGGAGAGATTTGGCGGAGATATTGCTGCCGGAGAGAGCTGAGGATTTGCGAACTTTGTTTGAACGGTGCATGTTCATGCCGCCCAATTGGATGCCCGAGTTCCTTCTTCGTGATTTCATTCAGGTTTGTTGCCAGTCTCGGATGAATTGGACATGGGCCCCATATAAATATTAAATATTAAATATTTAATTGTATTTTTATACAATTTAAGTAATATAATAATAGTTTAATAATATTGTTTTTATCAATCGGATAAATATAATTTTTCAATTTAATATTGTTATTTTTAAATAATTTAAGTTGACATTTTGAGACAAAAATTTTATTTATTTTTAATTTAAATATTTTAGTTTAATTATGAATAAAATAAAATAGGTTAAATTAGACAATCATAGAATCTACCGTTTCCGTATTGAGACCGATTCATGGTTGAGCCGGCGAGTCCAACCCAATTCTTATGACATGGAATTTGTCAACATAATTTTACAAAAATAACATTCTGATATAATTAATCTAAGTGCAGAAAAAAATTTTAATTTTGTTAAGTTTGATTTGATATTAATATTATCTCAAAGTCTTATTTATTCGTGACATAGTGGTTGACAGTGTAGTTTTTCACGTGATTAGTTGAGGGTTTGAATAATCTATATTGTTTTTTGAGCTCATCTTTCCCAAAAAAGAAGGGAAAATAAAAATCTCAATTTTATACTACGATCGGTCTCCTACATTGCCAAGAAGAATTTTCATTTGAAATTTGTTCATCAATTCATTATATTTTCAAGTAAATCAGTATAACTAAATTGTAGTCTAAAATGAAGTGTAATCATGGTTTACTACCTCATAAAATTATTAATCAAGAGTTGTTAACTATAAATCTAATGGTAATTATTTTATTTTATTTTTTTCAGACAATGCTGAAAAAAAATAGGAAGGAGAGGGCAGAACTGCTGAATGAACTTCTATCAAATGGCGTTGGTTGTGGCTCTCTTCCAATTCTTAAGCAGGTAGTTAATTATTTTAATTAATGGGTTGTAAATGAATAAACCCCTTCGGATTACACATAACTAATTAGTTCAAAATGCTATTAACCGAATCAGGAAACCCTAATCCTATGGGGCGAAAAAGACTCCATTTTCCCGTTGCCTCTTGCTTATGCTCTGAAGAGGTAATTCTAAACTAACTAATTTTATTCAATTATTTTCTCTATTTGTTGCAAATTTATTAATATTTCTCTTATGTAATCAGGCATTTGGGAGATAAGGCGAAATTGCAGGTGATTAAGGAAGCTGGGCATGCAGTGACATTAGAGCAGCCTCGACATGTAAATAACATGATTAGGAGGTTCATTTTGCAAGAAAAGGTGGCTTAAGATGTGGGGGAATCATATATACTTACATGGATATGTCATGTGTTTTTTTAAAACCTCGCATAAAAATTTCACCTTGATCAACTTTGAGCTCAATCACTTGTATTTTGTGTTTAGCCACCGAGACTTGTTCAAATTACAAAAAAAAAAAATGTTACATTTATACCAAATTGTCAGAGAAAATGTATGAGCTTAATAGCATATTTTCGGCAGTTTTTTAATTACCTTTTGGCTTTGTTTTTTAATTACATCTTTACCTTTTGGCTTTGTTTTTTAATTATGCCATATTGTATCAATTTCACTTAGTGATTTTGTCATTATTTGGAAATTTTCTTCTAGTACATTCCTTGCAATAATATATTGATGGAAAGTTGGTTTCATCCATTTATTGTAAGGTCTTATACTAAAATTTTTTTTTCCTTAGTTTTGTCTGGAGTTGCTCTATAATCTTTTGGTTTTTTGTTTGTTATGACTTTATGTTGGTATACTTTTCGTAGTCTTTACGTTTTGATAATGTTTTAAGATTAAGCTATAATGTACTCATTCTTACTTACTGACTTTGCATTCCTTTGGAGACTTTATTTTGGTATATTCCTTGCAATTAAATCTAGATGGAAATTGGGTTTGAACCATTTACTGCAAGGTCTTATACTGTGATTTTATTTCCCAAGCCTTAGGTTGGAGTTACTATGTTATGTTTTGGGTTGGGCTGAGTTTATATTTTTTTTTCTTTTTCTGTCTCTTTTTTGCATTTAGTATTGTCGTTTAGTAATAATGTTTGCAATATTGTTGTTTTTGTTCCTGGCTCTTTTTTTATTAAAGAGTTTTTTTTTTTTTTCTTCTGAATGAGATGTTCTTCTGGGGGATTCTTGTTGTTTGTTGCATTAAGTTGTTCTTCTGGCTACATTGTTGCAGTTGTTCTTTTGTTGGAGCTACTAAGGGTCCGCTCTTTTGTTGGAGCTGTTCGTATTTGGAAGACTAAGGGTCTGTTTTGGGCAGCTGCAACTTATCCAGCTTCTGCTGATAAGCAGCTTATCCTGATAATCTGCTGATGACCAGCTGATCCGGATAAGTTGTCTGGTTGTTTGGTTTGCGCTTATTAAAAACAGCTGATTCTGGAAAATTGATCATTCTGCCCCTGTTCTGAATAAACTGTTTAGCTGTTTGGTTAGTGCGTTTTGTAAACAATTTATTTGCAATTTTTTTTAAATTAAATTAATAATTTGTGGAGCAGAATTTGGATAGATTTCTATCTTTAAAATAATAAAAACTTTGTTTCAAATGTTACACCTTCGGAGAGACATAACTTTATTTCCAGATACAAGCTAAACTAAGGCAGTTAATACCAATACAACCATAACAACTTTGCATAATAATGCGTATATGGATAATAGGTATTACTTTAAAACTTCTAAAGTGTGGCCACTTATAGCTGCAATTAATATATCTTTGCCATACAAAGGTAGATCAATTAAGAATACAAGCGCCATAAAATCAACATTGAGAGAAAGGAAGATTACTAATTACTACCAACCAAGTGTCCAGAATGAGGCTCAACATTTATGAAAAGGCCAATTCCTTGCAAGTTCCCATCGCTACCAATTCTGAAGCTTTGAAATTCTTGCATATTAAAGCAGTTCTATCAATTATAACAACTATGGCACCATGTATACAACTCCCTTAAATGAAAGATCATAGTTAAGAAAAAATAGAAATCAGGTCAACTGCAGAATCTATTATGCAGACAAGATGAATGCAGAGTTGCAGCTGAATCTTTTATATATTTTTTTCTAACATCCAAAAACAAAAATTGTTCGTCTATTCAAACTATCCAAATGCTGGTCAGCAAAATCTTGCAAAGGAATGTTCCTCGGGCAACAAAACTATAATAAAAAAGAGAGGATTTCCAAGCCCAAATACTTCAGGTTTTTAAGCTCAAAAACTTATATGATTATCTGTAGAACGAATTAGTATGGACGATAAAAGAAAGGAACACAACCATATGTATTTTCGAACCTTTGGGCTTATTAATTTTGTGAAAGGATCGCCAAGTGTCCAAAGCATTCCCCTGATCTTGCTATATGCCACATCTGCAAATATTTAAACGAACCCTGATGATTAAACGTAGGATCAATGAAAGTCTCCCGTACTAATCCCCACACCTCAATCAGTGTCCGCTGTACCGTATTCACCTAAAACAGAGCAGCTCTAACTCAGAATCACCAGCAGAAAAGAAAAAACATTCAAGAAAATCTCTTAACCACTGTGACTTTATCTCTAGATGATTGTCAGAGTTTCATTGCTGCATTTATGTCATTAGTTTATGTCTGTTATTTTTGTTTCTGTTTTACTTTGATGTAATTTTTGTTTCTTTTTTTTTTTTTAAACTTTTCTGTATTAATTTTATTGATTTAATAAATCTGGGCTAGTCCCTGACTTTCCCAAAAAAATAAAATAAAATAAAATAAAGAAATGCAAAATCTCTATCCAAAATAATGAGGTGTTGCTAAGCCGCCTTCTCAAGATACAATATCGACACATAACGTACCTGGGGCCATATTGTATTGTAAGTGTTGCTTTTGTAATTTTTTTTATTCAATCATTTTTAATTTTATTATTTTTAGTTCTTTTTTTATATTAAATTAAATTTTGTGCATAACTTAATTTTTTTTATTTATTTAATATTATACTTTCGGGTTTAGAGATTATTTGCAACTGCGTTGTACTGAACATTCGTGTTGTACGGAACAAATACAACTTTATTATACTGAACAAAGTAAGGGTTAATAGCGGGTTTAGGGATTATTTCATATTTTGTTCATTATAACACATGGTTTATGCCATGTCATGAACATTTATGTTCAAATCATTTATTTTAAGACCATTTTTCTCCTCATTATATAGCATATTTAAGAATTATTTATATGTTTAGTTCAGTACAACAAGGTTGTATCTGAGATTTTTTTTCAGTACAACCATGTGATTATGTCATATTATGAACCTTTACATTCATATCATGTATTTTAGAATCATTTTTGTCCCCATTATAACAGATTTAAGGATAATTGATATGTTTTGTTCAGTACAACACAATTATATTAGTTTTTTCTTCAGTACAACCATGTGTTTATGTCATACCAGAAACTCTTACATTCAAACCATGTATTTTAGAACGTCACAACTGTGTTGTAGTCAATAAAATATGTTAATAATCCATTTTTAGATTGGAGTTAGGGGATGTAGAGTAACGTTTGTATTCCGCATGTAATATTTCTATGTCCGGACCCTGCAGATAATATATTCCCCTTATAATGTCACATGCTTCACCTCGCAAAATACTTTCTTGAGGGAGAATTTGTCAAATTTATAAGCTCTGTAATTAGTGATTTTTAATGTTAAATTTATCAAATAAAACAATATTCATTTAAATGTTTTTGATATTAACGGTATAGACAGCGAAGTTTGAAATGCCTATTAAGGGAAAAATTATTTCATACGGACACATCATGCAGAGATGCATGTGGTGTCCGGTCTCCACCGTCGATCACAACAAAGATGTATTTTGATGGGCCCCACTTTAAAATTTTTATATAAAAAAAAAATTTGATTGCAGTGATCGACAGTGGAGATCGAACACCGCATGCTATCCGTACGGAATAATTTCTCATATTAAGAAGTTGGTTCTATTAAGCGATATATTAAAAGTTTTCCAGCCACAGAAAAATCAATTGTAGCAGGAACTAACCAAACTTTAAATTAAATCGAATTCTAAATGATTTTCAAATTACAGTTCAATTCAAACTTGTATAAGCAAAAATATTAAACTGAAAAATTAAGACCAAATTCAACCATCTTGCTACTTCAATTTGATTAATTAATTCCCTTTGCCTCTTGCTTACGGTCTTAGAAAATAATCTCATTTTCAATTCAACACACATTTTTCTTGGAAATTTATGAATATGTTAACAGCATTTAAACATGTTGAAAGATATAATTTACATGTTTTTATATGTAAACAAACATTTGGGAGACAAATTAAGCAAAATTGTACGTAAGTGATTAAGCAGGTCACGCATGATGGTTAAAGAAGCTTCATCTTGGGACGTTCAGAGTCAACAAAAGATACTATATTGAAAGAGTGCTTTATTAGAAGTTAATATGACGCCCATACAATCAATGAGATAATGTTAGGGAAAAGTATTAAATCTGATTGATGATTGTATGTTAGGAAGATTGATATTAGAAGATTTAATTAAGTGATCTTTTTTAGATTAAAAATATTCTTAATTTGTAAGTCCTAATTGTGGTATTTTTTTGTGTGTTGAGTTTTAACCCTATTTCGGCGGGTTTTTTTTTTTCTCTTCCTAGCTTTTAATAGCAGAATAACCCCTCATCGTGAACGTAGCCAGATTTGGGTCGAGCCACTTAAATGGTACTGTATTTTATTATTGCATTGTTGCATGATATTGTTTTTCGCATTGTTGAGCACAAGAATAAACTCTGAACACTATTAAAAATAAGAATTTTCACAGCATTTTATACATGCAATCACAGTGATAAAAACTCTTGATGTTTTCATTGCATCGAATTTTAAATCGCTGTAATTGTTAGTACTGCAAATATTTTTAGAGTTTTAGCAAAAGTGGCGTACTCAAATACTCCTGTCATCGCCTTTATTTCTTATTTACGCTCTAGAGTTTTTTGTTTCGTGTCCACACCGGCCTTCATTTTCTCTTCAAGTCCTAGGGTTTTGGTTTAGGTTTTTCTGTGATATATTGAGGAGAACAACATTCAAGAAGCGTGGCTACAATAAATCTTCATAACAGTATAATTTTGAAGATGGAAAGCCAAAAATTTGTTGGCAAGTATGAAATAGAGATTAGTTTAACTGTCATTGAAATTATACTATTATTTTGTATTGTTTGAAGTGTTTTATAGCTTCAATCAATTTATCTCGATTGACTATAACAACCTCAATGTATCTAAGGGTCTTTTTAGGGCAAATGCAGCTTATTTAAAAATAAATGTGAATATCTGAAAAATAATCTGATGTTCAAAAAGCTGCTGTGACTATTATTTTTTTTCTTAAAAAAAAATAAGTAAGACAACAATTAGAAAGTTGCCACCACAACTAGCTCGAACCGGTGAGAAAATGCAGATTTCATAGTTAATTTTTTTAAAAAAACAGTCAAAATACAGTTTACCCAAATAGATAAAGGTGCGGCGTGGGTGCACCGCACCGCTGCCTCAGACGGACCCTTAGCAAAATTGTATTCTACTCTACTAATATATTCCTGCTCTTGTCGTTTTGGAGAGGGATGAAATAGTAGTAAAGATTAATAGATTAATTTGTCATTTCTATAGCATTTCTCAAATATTCTCAATTAGATTATCATCCATTCAAAAATCTCTTTTGTTACTGCAAATGACCCTTCACAATCTTTATTGTATAAATATATTTGTTCTACCATAATGGAGTCTTATCAAAACAAGATTTACAGGTACCACAAATGGTAAATATCACTTTTTTAAGTCTCCACAATTTTTGTAAGCTTTCAAATTTATCTTTTCAAAGTAAAAAGGAAGATTTGCATACATACCACTCAATTCTTGTGGGTTTATATATCTAACTCTTAAAACTTAAATTTTTTACATACATACCAGCTAATTACCAATGCATGAAAAAATACATTTCACTTGGGATTTATCTTATCAAATGTAATATGTTGCTTTTGATGTTGTACATCTTTTTTTGAGTAAAATAAACTACTTTAAGCTTGGACAATTGAAACTTTATTGTGTTAGGTAATTTATAATACTTTTCCTATCATTTTATTACAACAATTGAATGAGCCGACTTTTCTCTTCTTCACAATAAATGAGCCGACTTTTCGGATGATTGAACTTGAGCGTGAGCACAAACTTAATTAATTAAACAAAAACAAGCTCAAATCAAAGTTTGAGTCGAGTCAAAAGTTGTCAAGCTCGACTCAACTTTCTTACACCCTTTAATATCATTTGTCTATGTTGAATCCTTTAATGATGTAAGATCTTGTATAATTCTTGAACCCATACAATTCAGGAGAGACAATACGGAAGAAGTGGGAAGAAGGTGAATGATTCCCTTAGAGAGATGGTCACAGAGTTTTTTGGGGCTCCAAGATCGATGGGTCTCCTACCTCTTCTCTTTCCTTTGTTAATAAATAATGATATGTATGCCAATAGACTAGAGTTCCCTTCCTTCTAACTCAAAGAACTGTTCGTCGAGCTCTGTGGTGTAGCCAAGCAATTGTCGACGAGCTTGGTGGGAAAGTCCAGCCAATCCATGCGAGCTTGGACTACAAACTCAGGCAATGTAAGCGAACTTGACTAGAGGGGCTCGCTTGTAGACTTAAGCTTGGTGAGTCTGTGCCGAGGAGCTCTCAGAAATACAGAAATGCTGACTTGTTTCGGAGATACTCGCGTGGTCTTTTAGGGTTTAGGGTACTATAATTTCAAGTCAGTGGGAAGAATAAAATATTTTTTATTCAACCAAGATAATGCTACCCCAATTGGATGGTGGAGGGAATGGAACATTTATGAGTTTTCTAGTTTTAATTAAGGAATATGATTCCTTCGTGAAATATTAAAAAAAAATAATAAAAAAAGTCATAAATTCAAATCATAATTCCATGTTTGCTAGCAGTGGCCACCACAAGGTTCCTGAATAGACAAATTAACGAATTTTTATTTATTTATTTATTTATTTTTTTAATTTTGTTGGTAAGCAATTTAATCACAAATATTAATATATTAATGGCTTTCTAATTAAAGAGAAAGATCTGTAATTAATTAATAAGTCATCTGCCACTCTTGAACCAAATTAAAGATTCTTCTGATGGAGAAGTTTTTAGTATAATTACACATGCATAAAGTACAGATAGTTAGTGTTTAACTAACTAATCAGAACTTAATTAAATATTAGAACATTAGACATTTATTTATTTTTATTATTTATCATTTATAAAAGTAATTTGAAGTTAAAGTAATAAACATTTATAGTTTTATTATTACTTTCTATATTTTTTTGTTACAATAGAATGAATATAGGCCTATGTTAATTAATATAATTTAAATTTTCTTTTATTAAATCCAACATAATACAATCCACTAAATACTACGTCATAAATATTCGTTTCATCGAAGAATTGTTAAGAGTGTCAATGTAGCTCGAAGACCGTTAATCCTTCGAAAATTGATTCAAATTTTGGCTTGAATCGAGATCGGATCGAAATGAATAAGTCTAGCTACGAGTCAAAAACTCTGGATCAAATTTTTTTCAAGTTGATTTTGAGCCGACCCTAACTCGGCTCGAAGTCGGATCGTTAACAGCTCCAGTGATTTTATGATTATAAATTTAGCGAATTCAGCTCAAAGATTATTAAGCACTCGAGCCGATTTTGAACCAGCCCAAACTCAATCTGAGTCTATAGGCATCTAATAAATAACTTCTTTAATGGACCCATACGAGAGAAGCAATGATTCTATTAAAATTTGATTAATTAATTGTGAGAAAATTAAATAAAGAAAGGCAAAGAATTTTATCAATTGGGTCCCTACAATTAATTTATTGACAGACAAGATGAAATTTAGAAGAACAGCATTATGCTGCTCCCTTAGTGCTGTCTTCGTGAATGCAGCTTTATCTACAGCGAGGCTCAAACATAATTTTCTGTCAACTTGTAATTTCAGCCGATTTAAAACAATATCTATTGAGCGACAAGCAATAGATATTAATGCGGACGTTGAAATAACTCACACAATACGCAAATATAATTGAGCATGGATTGTGAAATAAAATGATAATTAAATCTTCCTGCTTTTAATGAAGTTTAGAGGTTATATATGTAAATACATGTGATGTGTTATGCAATTTTGAAATTTTAATTTATATAGATGACTAATTAAGTTTATTATTATTTAAATAGAAATCAAATTTAATTAGATATGCTTGAGTTTCGAAGTGTGCGATCTGTATGATAAAATTATTATTTTATTGTAATGAGCTGATATAAATCCAAAAATATATTTACATAACAATAAATACAAGTGTATTTAAATTAAAATTTGCAGCTGATCATCATGATAATTGGGTATATGTAATAAGTAGAACATTACCGCACGGACTTCCGCAGAGGCCGTAAATGCATCTCAAAGCTCAAGAAGGCACTTCGCACGTGTGTTGTATCGAAAATAGCTGAAACAGTGGAGACGCAAAATACTATCAACATCATTCATCAAGATTTAGATATGTATGATTTTCGTATTTAGCTTAGTTCAATTGAAGAAGTGTTTCCCCTATAGGATATCACGGGGCTTCATGAAGAAATCCCTTTCAATATGGATGAAAATGATGAAGAGATTGACGAAGAAATTTTGTATTCATCATCGACTAACTCATCTGTTGAGAAAATTAGGGCGAAGAAAACAATAATCGACACAAATCCAGAAGAACACAGAGATTTAACGAGGTTCGGCAAAGATGCCTACGTCCTCGGGAGCAGAGCGGCGAGTTCCTTTCAATATTCAGAAAAG
>NW_018164992.1:3736319-3736642 GCF_001263595.1 Phalaenopsis equestris | reverse complement strand
GACCTCAAATACTTGATCTTTCTGCCAGTTTGGTTCTCCACCTCAGCTTTCCACAGCTTGAATTTAGAGAAAACTTCAGATTTCTGCTTCAAGAAATACACCCAAACTTTCCTGGAGAAATCATCAATGAAGGTAACGAATAACTGAGATCTTCCCAATGACAACTCCCTAGTAGGGCCCCATACATCAGAATGCACATAATCAAGAATTCCTTCAGTTTTGTGTTTTCCAGTCATAAAACTGACTCTAGTCTGTTTTCCAAGAATACAAAACTTACAAAGATCGAGCTTGCAGCTTTTAACCCCATGCAACAGATTTCTTCT
>NW_018164992.1:3734782-3736292 GCF_001263595.1 Phalaenopsis equestris | reverse complement strand
AGAGCTTTCAAGATTCCCTGTTGCGCCAACAGATCTTTCACCCTGGTTTGCCACAATCCGAAGTTACCAGTTCCGTCGAACTTCACCACCTCGAATTTTGCACCAGAAAATGCCATCTGAAAATTATTCCTGCAACAAAATTTTCTGCAAAAAATTCCTCTGCAAAAATCCTTGCTCAGATTTTTTTTTTTGAAAAGAAAATATTTTTCCTTAATTAAGGAATTTTACTTAATTAAATTTCTTTAATTAAGTTTTCCTTAATTAAATGTTTTTAATAAACATAATTTTTTTAAAACTTTCCTTTCCAGGAAGAAACTCCAAATTCGTTTCCGAATTACTCCTCTGCGCGCAGCCTTTACCGGAAGGTAATAATGGAGGGAAATTTCTTTAATTACTCCTCCGCTCCTTCCTTTCCGCTGCTGCCTTCCTGCTCCGTTTCCAATTATGCAGCAGCCTTGCGCAGCCTTCAGCGGAGCCAAAAATGGAAGTGCAGCCGAATCCCTTGCTCCTTTGCAGCAGTCTTCAGCGGAGCCAAAAATGGAATATTTTGGAGCCAAAATTCTTTGATTCCTCCTCCTCCGCTCCTTTCCCTTTGTGACCTCCGCCGATCCCTTCCTGCTGCAACGCCGAAAGCAAGCCTCCGCCTCTATCGCGTTCAACCTGCGAACTCCTTCCGCCGCTGAAGCCGCCTTCGCACGACAATCCTCCCTGTCGCCGAAACCTGTCTCGCCTGGTCTGCCTCGGAATTTCTCCTCCTTCGAAGCCCGATCTTCCCCCCCGGAATGATCTGCTTCGCCTGTCTGCCTGTTCCTACGTGGCTGCCCGGTCGTGAAACTCCTCGCAACCTGCTCTTCCTCCGTCGCAGAACTTGTCTGCTAAAATGACGAATCCTCCTTCGTCCCTACGCCGATCTATTCTCCGACTTGAACCTGTCTCTGATACCACTTGTTGAGAAAATTAGGGCGAAGAAAACAGTAATCGACACAAATCCAGAAGAACACAGAGATTTAACGAGGTTCGGCAAAGATGCCTACGTCCTCGGGAGCAGAGCGGCGAGTGCCTTGGCCCCCCACCCCAACCCACGTAACTTCCCAATTTGGACAGATTCTTCCGCTCCGCTCTGCTCCGCTTCGATCCAGCGTCTGTCCCGATATGGTATATGAGCCATACCATAACATCATCTAATGAAATGGACTAAAAAATGGTATGTATATTTAGATGATTAATTTTTGCATCTTCGTTTTACTTTTGTTTCTCACAGTTCAGTTGTAATGCTTAATTTTGCTGAATTTAGAAGTGGTCAATATATGTTTCACGTTTTTTCTTCTACATTGTTGTGATTTTACTTTTGTGCCTTATATTACATACTGCTCCTACTTAATTTGTTAATTTTTTTTTACTATTATAGATGGCAAGTGCTCAGCCAATGGAGAACTTGTGTTCGAGGGCTTTGGGGAACACATATGGAAGGCTGTAAAAGACAATCAGTTGCTCTGACAGGCACGACGCT
>NW_018164992.1:3732831-3734763 GCF_001263595.1 Phalaenopsis equestris | reverse complement strand
GCTCTTACAAACACTCCGACCACTAATTCTACTCCCCCTCCCGCACATGCTTCCTTGTAGGCACCAGCTCTCACACCCACACCCAAACCCACACCGGTTTTCAGTTCAGATTCCTTCTCTGATGAGTGTGGCCCCTGACTCCCACCTCTCACTTGGATGACACCTCCAACTGGGTGTACAAGTGTTGGAGAGAGACTCTTAGGTTATCTTTTTTAACATTAGAAAAAGTTTAAATTTTCTCTCAATACTTTTTGTAACTAATATTTCTATTTTATGTTTTATTTTTTCGTGGAGATCATACATAACAAGTATAATTAGACATATCTCTCCCGGAAACATTTCCCTATTGTGAGTTGGGACTTATGGTTCTGGGAGTTCGAGGTATGACCACTTAATTTTAATTTAAATGTTAATTTCTACTTTTTTATACTAATCAACTTACATGGTTTTTAATTTGCAAAGGTCCTTCTACCAGTTGTCAGAACATCACCAGCAGATCAAACACATTTTTTAGGTTTGTGGGAAGCATTGGCTATACGACATGCTCACTACATCATGCAAGAAAGTGTAGAGACCATGTGGGTGGGTGAGAATGCCTAGGTGGACTTGAACATAACCTAGGTCTCTCCAAATAATCACAAACCAGCATAATAGGACAATGGATGGAGCCAGAGGGGCCGCACTCAATATTGAAGTTTCAATTTCCCACACAAAGCACTACCACTACCACGATTATCTCAAAATTCATACATTTATAAATTTATGTAATATGCGATACTTATCATTATCTCATGCACACAGACAAAGTACATTTACTGTTAGTCATCCACTGTAGAATTGCATGTCATGACACATAGGTGCGCAGGCATAAAACAATGGGTCTCCGACTACTCTCACCGTTTCAATGTAAGTAAAAAATTAATTTTATGCTTTTTTGTGGCAATTAATATTTCAAATACCTTCAAGACATCAACTTCCTCTATAACTTGTATTCTTATATACTGCATTATATTTTTACTTACTTTGGTACACTATTTACCATCTTACAAAATAAATCCGAAGTCCAAAAGAGTGCAAGGAAAAAAACTTATTTTGCCTATTTCAATCCAATACAATTTTGCCCAAATTTAGCGGTTCCGCCGACCAAAATTATAAATTAATTAAAAAAACTCCACTTTTCATCTTTACAAATACCCAACGAATAAGCACCAAAGCGTAGCACGAAATGGGTCTCAAGTTCAGCTTCGTAAGCATCGCCGACGCGCTAAACCGCCTCTCCTTCACCGCCGCCGGGCTTCGCCGTGACACCATCGCCGTCGACTCCTCCACCACCATCCGCTGCTGGTTCCCCCCTTCTTTCTCCAAACCCCCCCTCCTCCTACTCCACGGCTTCGGCACCTCCGCCACGTGGCAGTGGCGGCCTCAAATTGCGGCGCTCGCCACCCACTTCGACCTCATAGTTCCGGACCTCATCTTCTTTGGCGGCTCCACTACCCTCTCGCCGGAGCGATCGGAAAAGTTTCAGGCGGAGGCAATGGTGGCTCTTTTGGGGAAATTGGGGATCTCCGGCGAGGTGGTGGGTGTCGTGGGGACCAGTTATGGAGGCTTTGTGGCGTACCACGTGGCGAAGATGTTGGGGGAGGCGTGGGTGGGAAAGGTGGTGATTGCCAGCTCGGATTTAGGAAAGACGGAGGAAGATGATTTGGCGATGACGCAGAGGGCTGGTGGGGTCCACACCGTCGAGGATATTTTGCTGCCGAGCTCAGCGGCCGGCCTCCGGCTGGTTTTAAGGCTGGCGTTCCACCGGCCGCCGTCGTTCTTGCCGAACTTTGTTCTCAGGGATGCGCTCAGGGTGAGTTTAAGAGAACCTTGCATGGACCAACATCTATATTTTTTTTATCTTAATTATTAAATTAGATAGTTATATATATA
>NW_018164992.1:3728952-3732512 GCF_001263595.1 Phalaenopsis equestris | reverse complement strand
TATATATATAATTATTTTGATTAAAAAATTTATAAAATTTTTTATTTCAAATGTCCCAACTTTTAGTATAGTTCAATAGTTAATTGAATTTTAAAATGTGCATAAATTTTGTATAAATAAAGAAAAATAAAGTTAAATTCTATTTATGTTGAACTTATTTTTCAGCATTAAATATTTAAAATATTAAAAAATATAAAAAAACATCTTAATTCATTCACATGCTGTGACTATAAATGTACGATGGCTCTGCAGAAACTTTTCAATGATAACTTGGCAGAAAAGAAAGAGCTTCTCAGGGGAATTACGCTGGGAAACAAAGATTTGTTCCAGCTGACACCTCTCCCTCAGGTATTTATAATTAAATTAATTAAAATATATATTTATTTTTATGATTGCAAAATGGTTTAAATATGAAGAAATATTTACGTCGGGTGGGTTACAGGGAGGGTATTGAGGCTTATATTCGCGTTATTTCCACTGTATCCTTCATGTAACCTACCTGTAACCTATTTGTAACTTATAAATATATAAAATAGAAGCGTGAAATCTATTAGTTACAAGTAATTAACAGGGAGGTTATAGAGAATATAACACAGATATAACGCCCAATACCCTCCATGTAATCTACCAGACGTACGCAGATATGTCTTACATACACAAATATTTCTCGTAAATATGGGGCCTATTTATTGGGCCTCATCAAATTTAAACATAAAATAAAATTGGGGCATTTACATACATACCACCCAACCAATTTCTATGTACTCAAACATCTAACACCTTTACATTTATACCACCCAGATCTTTCCTATCATGTAAAAAAAAAATACTACTATTTTAATTTTGAAATGTAAAATATGACTTTTCATGCATAGGCAAGATGACATATATGTAAAAACTGATTTTTTTTTGGGGGAGATTTGTAAATACATCAGAATTGAGTGGTATGTATGTAAATATTCCAATAAAAAAAAAAAAAAAATTTTTTGTGTAAGTTATACGGGAAGAATCATATTAGTCATAATTCAGGCTCCCTCTTCTTCTTTTCCTTCTTATTATTTTTTATTTATTTTTTTCAGGATATTTTAATTATATGGGGTGAGCATGACCGATTTTTTCCATTGAACAAGGCATATGAGGTTAAGAAGTAAGTTGAGATGTCTTTTATGTCTTTTTTGAAATTAATCTCTATTTATTATTAAAAAATAGTGACATGATATTCCCATATAATTGATATTTGCTTATTCTTGAAAACTAATAGATGTATTTTTTAGATCACTAACCCTATATATTGCTTACATATGGTATTAGTACGTAGTAGGCTTGTTCTAGAAGGATACAATTTTATATTATTTTTTAAAAAAAATAAAGTAGCACTTTAACACGCTATGAACAATGATGCTATATGCCTATATTTTTTCTCAAGTATATGAGGAAGTTTTAACATAAAAAAATAAAAAACTAAAATAAATAAATAAAAACTGTAGCAGGATTGTTCAGCTGGATGAATAATTCAAGCCTCAAAATCCATAGGTTTACTCAATAACAATAAATAGTATATTTTTAATGAAGAGTTTGCACGAAATCTTATGGCATGCATATAATATGTTGGACATGAAAAAAATAATCAATGTATGATTAAGTACTAATGGCTGTGAGGGGTGCAACCGAGCGGAGTCGAGCTCGGGCTGCATGATTAATTTTATGAAGCTCGAGCTCGAGTTCGAGTTCGAGTTCGAGCTCGAGCTTAAGTGTGTGAATTTGAGCCAACTTATTTATTATAAAAGAGATAAAATAATATTAATTTAAGAGTGTTATAATAAAATGACATAGAATGAGCATTTTGAAGATAAATAAGAAGAATCACTTAATATAAATTATAAAATAATATTTTAAAGATAAAATCTTTTAATTTTAATTTATTTTATTTTAATATTTTGTTAAACAAGCCTATTCACGAGCTATCAAGTTGGGGCTAGCTTAAGGTTGGCTTGTTAGCTCATCAAGCTCCGTTCACGAACAGTTTACGAGCCGAGCTCAAGCCAGCTCACTAGTCCGCTTGACAAAATTACACAACTAAAAAAAACAATTATGATGTATTAAATTCTAGACTAATATCATTTTTTTTAATCTTATATGATTTCTTTTTTTTAATAGTTATTTCTTAAAAGAGTTACAAGAATGCCTTCTGGTTTTACACAAATGACTATTTAAATTTCATACATCTCAAATTTACATTTTGAATAGATTTATAATCGCAATCATTAGAAGTAAATGTTGTATGAATATTTTCATGCAAATTATATAAATAATCGTATATGATATGATTTGTCTGTTTGTTAATAATGCTAAAATACTATTATGCTTTTTATGAATATTCAAGAATAAAATTTATTCAGTACCAAAAAAAATGTGTCTATATGACTGATTCCAAAATAAATAAAAAAAAAAAAAAAAACAATTTCTACTGCTTAAAAATTTTCATGGAGATGGTTTGGAGATTTGATTTTATTAATTTATTCATAGAAATAAAAATGTCATTTATTTTAGGGAAATTAATTAAATAAGAGGCACCCAATTCTTAAGTTTGAGCACTAAAGATTAATAACTTAATAGAAATTAATAAATTAATAAAATTTATGGTGAAGTTTGAAGAAAATAAATGGAGTAAAAAATTCAATTAAAATATTTGGATAATATTTTATATCAGGATAAATGTATAATTTATAAGATGTTTGGTTGCAAATAATTAATATTCTTCTATACCATGATTCCAATAGACCATATTCTGTTGAATGTAAAGCAATGAAATTTAGGATCCGTTTGGGGCAACTTATAAGTGCGGGCGGAAAACGCCGACATACCGTTTTGTTCGTGTGTTTCACCAACTTATCTGAAACTGTGTTTGGGTTTTTACACTAAACGCAAACCGCGGGCCGAACCCTGCGGCCCTCCTGGGGGCCACGTTTCAGGATAAACAGCTTATCCTGAAACGCACAAGTTACCCCAAACGCACCCTTATTTTACTGTTTGATCGATTGTAAAATAAAAATAGGTCTTTGATTCTAAAAACATACACTTAGATGAGAAAGCAATTTGATGGAGATTGCCCCATGCAATCCCCCAAGTCCCGCACGAGATCTCTATAATAAGGGTATCAAAAATTGATTTGACACATCAACTCAACCTGAATTTGAATAAAAAAAAATTTGATTTGAGTTGACCTAAAAAATATATGGATTGAGTTTAACTTATGAATAATCCTATCCGGTTTGATTTTTCGAGTTGAGTTCAAGTTGATCCACTAACCTAAACTTGGCTCACTAACACTAAATTAACTCGAAATCGACCTGTCAACTTGAACTTAGTTCAAAATTGACACACCAACCAAAAATTGACATGAAGTCAACTCTAATTTGATATGAAAATCCATTAAATCCTATGTTAAACTAGTTATACAGGCCAGGTTAGGGTCAGCGGGTTAAAGGCAAGTCATGTTGTGTTAAAGAATAATATATAATTATAACTAAAAAGAAATTTGAAAAGCAAATATATATATA
>NW_018164992.1:3725527-3728942 GCF_001263595.1 Phalaenopsis equestris | reverse complement strand
TATATATATATATGTGCTTTTATATATCTCACACTTACAATCTCATATTTAATGACACAACACCTTAAATTTTAAATGAGTTCAAAATTAATCTTAGGTTTAAATGTCACTTTAATGCGATTGAATTATTAGGGTGCCATAATTAAATTTATATGAAATTCGTTGAAATTGAACAAATTCAAAATACATTGTACATTTTATGGCAAGATTTTTGTTTTTTTTCCTCATTCAATTTATTATAAGATTTATCAGACATGAGTATTCAGAAATTATAACAAAGCGGGATTGCAGGAAACTGGGTGAAAATGCAAAGCTGGAAGTGATGAAGAATACAGGGCATGTGCCTCAACTGGAAGATCCAAATCAGTTCAATAAACTCCTGCTTAGTTTCTTGCTAGCAGAAGATGAAAAATAATAATTATAATTATATAATAATAGTAATAATGATGATGTTAATAACAATAATAATAATGTAATGATAGTAATAATGCATGCTGGTCTTCACTGCTCTGTTGGGGTGGGGGTGAGGTACTACTGAATAGTTTTCACGTTCCACCATTGCTGTAATTTGTGTATTCATGTATAATAAAGCATATCCCTAGGTTTTCTGCTTATGCCAGTAAGTATTTTTCAATCTTTAATATTATATTAAAACAAAATATCATTATTATTCATTTTTTTTTATAGTGAAATATACCTTTTTAATGAATAGATTAATGCCATCAAAGTGTTATCCATATAAATATCAAAGTTTAGCTGTTAGATATTTACATGTATAAGAATTGTGTGGCATGCATGTAAGTTTCCGTTCTTTTCTCTATGTGAATTATGAAGAAAAATAAGGAAGCAGCCAAAAAGAAAACTCGGATTACTAAGGGCTCGTTTGAAGGAGCTTCGTTGAAGAAGCTTCTTTAAAAGTCATGTATGGAGAATGAACGTTGTCATTTGCGACCTAAATTGGTAAAAAATTGTCATTCTGCTTAAACAACTTTAGGAGATGTTTCACCAAACGAAAACAAATTGATGCATCGGTATTCACTATGACGGAATGGAGTTTCATTTTCTTCTCAAATGAGGCCTAATTTTAATAATTTTTTCGTTGAACAACAAATTGAAAGTTTTTGAAGCATTGATAATTAAAGTAGAAATATTGAATAAGAACATCTAAACATAAATTTTAATTAAATCCTAAGATAATATATGAATAAAGAATCACTTATTTTAAAATAAAGTGAAAGAATTTAAATCGACCTTAACCTAAATTCTATCAATTATCCTCACTCAATGCAAATGAGCCAATAAAAGATCATGAATCATTATCCAAACCCTCTTGATCACCGTCAAAAGTACCCAAGTGATCCCCATTCATAAAATACAAATCATCGAGCGTGTCCAAAATATCAACATATGAACCTTCCATAATTGAACAGTGAAAATGACACTGCCGATGTTAAGTGCGACTCAAACCTGACACACTTTGATTGTCATCAAGATAGCTAGAATATTGTCTGATCAAGAAATAGACTACACGAACAATTCTGGAACATCGACATTATGTAAAAAAGACACCCATACTGACTTACTGCACAGAAGCAAAACACAAATTTGCACGAATACATGCAAATAAAGACGAGAATGCATATGGAATCGATTTTTAGAAACTAGTCAAACTATTAGTTGATGGTTTGTTATTTATATAATAAGTTGTTAATTTCAGAATCATGATGTGTAAATAGTTGCTGGACATTTGCAGTAGTGGACTTTTGTTTTTGTTTATATTTTGGTGCATAACCATGGATCTTGTAGCATTTCTCCATGGTCCATTCATGGAAGTTGTAGTGAGTGTGAAATAGCCTATATCTATCTTTTGACATTTGTCATTACCATAAATCAAAATATAGCAGAAGGGCGACTAGGAACACGAACGAGTTCGCAATGCAGAAGTCATGTTTTGATTGACAGAATCAACTCCCCCTGACTAAGTACTTCTTTGGCGTTCTTCTTGAGAAGAATTTGGCCTCTTATTTGGGTAAGAAAATCATTTAAACTCATTAGAAATGACAACACATATTCCATCTGAAATAATTTGTCAAATCTTTAATGACTCCACAAGAATATTTCCACATGTGCAACAAGGTCTGAAATAGGATAATTTCTCTCTCAATGTTTTTAATTTTGTAAAGCAGACATTAATGAATGGTTGATTGTGTCAGTGATTAAATAATTCATGATGTACATGAAAAAATTGTGCACCATTACTCTATTAGAAATGATCTTAAAGATCTTTCCAAATTTCGATTAAAATTGCAGAACCATAGAAGAAAAAACTTGCTGAAATCTCTTTTAAGACACAATTCAAAATATAAGTTATAACAACATTTTTGCTTCAAATCCAAGCAAAAAGAATATTCAAGTCTATACCATTATGTCATGGAATTAATTAAACAATGAATCTGAGTTTGTTATTGAATCCAATAAGCATAATTATCACAAACTAGTTGTTTTGAAACAAGCTAGACTATTCAGAATGATGAATAAAAAAATTAGACTAAGTGGATTGTCAATAGCAGACCTGGCTTGTTGGGAATAAAAGGAAGAACCAGAGTGCGAAGAATCCATGGGATTTTCTGCTCTGATATCATACTACGAAGGAGAATACATTGTTGAAAATGAGGTGTTCTTTAACACACTAATAAATTCAGGGGTGTGGTCAGAACCTCAATAATTGGTTTTCGATTATTGGATTGATTTTATTCTCATTTAATTGAACAAACCAGAAAAAAAAAATGAAATTTTGAAATTAATTGCCAGATTCATGAAATTAAATCGATATATATATATACACACACAGCTTTTTATCTTCAAATCATATTTTCATTGATCCTTCATTTTATGTTTTTTTCCAATTGTCTCGTTTATTAAAACTATGGCATTTACAAAAAAGCGTATTGTTGTAACTCACTTTGAATTTCTTTTACAAACATTTCCATATGTGAAATGTTTCTACATATTTATATAGCTGTGTATATATATATATATATGCGTGTGTGTGTGTGTGTAAAATATGTAATTATTGATGTTTGTTTAAAAGCTGTCTAACAAACAACTAAATTTTGATTTGTACATAACCAGGTGTTTAAACGAAAATAAACGGTTCAATTTTATCAACATTTTGATTGGTTCAATTTTGCAGATATTGAATTTCGATTGCAATTAATTTGATCATATTGAAAACCGTTTCATCCACACCTACAAAATGCTCACCCCTAGAAAAAATCATACATAAACATAAAAATATGCCAACAATCCATTATAGAAATAACAAACTATCAAGTAAAATTTAACTAATATGTGAAATCAATACACATTTTTATGTGTTTATATATATATATATATATATATATATATATATGTA
>NW_018164992.1:3715381-3725510 GCF_001263595.1 Phalaenopsis equestris | reverse complement strand
TATATATATATATATTATTCTGAGGAGAACTAATGGTTTAAAATGAAAGAGTCCGACAAAATAGAGCCCATGACAGAAGATCATGAGGCCCACTTGTCCAATTGAGTAAAGTTGTCGAGCCAAACCAACAACACCAAAGCCGAGATGGGCCAAAAATGACTGGAGGAAGCAAGAACAAACCACTTGGTCAAAAACGAGACAAAATAGTATATGAGCTAACTATTATAAGAAAATCGATCCGAGGGAAAAACAGGTTCCCTATTATCTCCAAGCATACCATTAATGCCCAGAAGCTCCTCATCAGAGATCAACGATTAACAGTCGAGTCATTTCAACCGCCCAACCCATATCGACCAAACTCAACCAACCGAGCGGATCTCAGCTAACCGAGCATATCTTGCCAACCCAAAGCCAATTAAGTTTAGTAGACCAAGCTAAAGAGCAGTTGGACGATAAGCACATATAAAATACCAGAAATACATCACTACGTACCTCTTTAAAGTAGAGAAAAAAATCTAACATCACGATATTACACCCTCTCCTCTAAAAATAAAGTAATTATTAATTATTTTATGAAACAGGAGTTGAACGATCAAATGTTGAATGTCATCTGAAACACGTTGTCCTAGGGAATAAATCATCAACGTTGAATAGGGCCGACGTCTAATAGTAGAAGAGTCTCCCCATTTTTGGAAAGAGAAGGCAATTCCCAATACTTTAATAGTGAGAGGTCGACACCTATCAACCAGCATCTGTTTAGGCGTACTGACGCATCTTAATAACCCGAGAATGCATTCTCTAGGCAAATCTCTAAGGTCGAGCCCCCGGAGCGATTAAAGATCCCAACACTGGAGTCCAGTAAGGGGCGGACCGATCCAACCAACCACATAAACTCATTTGAGGGGACCATATATTTGATGAGGATCATCGACGCGCTAAAATATCATCTCTTCTTTATCATGTTGGGAATTTGACCCTCAGATGGTTCAATGGATTATCGCTAGGAGTAATCACATCATTCATCAATTTCAAGTGAATATTTGTGGCGTAATTTGCCAGCCCTCAGAAAACTTAGAAAAACTCACACACCCTCCTACAGATTTTTCAGGGACAAAGCAAGAGCCTTCGCTCATTCAATGGCTTCATTTTGTGCACATGGAGGGATTAAATATTCATGTTATTTAAATATTATATAAATTTAATTTATACTTATATATTAATGATAATATATATTTATATATTAATAAATTTCAATTCAAATCTCTCCTAATTAATTTCATTCAAGCTAAGTATTAATTAAATATTAAATAAGCTACTTTTATTTAGGGAGAGTAAATTTTTTTTCCCGATTTTCTTTAATAAATCTGAATGTAAATATAGGAAGATTCAAAACTTCTCTCTCCCCCCTTCATTCATTAGGATGATTAATTCTCTCCCTCTCTAAATTTCTTTATTTCCTTCATCCGCACAACGGCAGAGCGCTCGATACCCCTCTCCTCTCTTTCTGATCATTCAGGCCCGCTCCAGGTCTCCTATTTCTCCACTGAAGTCTCCATCTTCCCTGCAGGCTATTTCAGCATCCAACTCATCTACCTCTGGCCTGCACTAAGCACGCCCTATGCTCATTCCACCAACTCCTATCCGAGACAAAACCTACCATTTCCGACAGAGAACCCACCTGAGAGCTTCCATCGCGCCTACGAAACTAACGCAACACAGCCGCGTTCGTCTCCCTTTTTCCTTCTCCAGTCAATTTCGCCGGCAGCAAATCCCACACCACCTTCTCCCTCTCACTTTCTCTCTCTCATTTTCACCAAAACCGAAACCATCCCCACCTGCCTTTGCCAGCAGCAAATCGAGCAGTCGTTACACCCTCTCCGGTAACAAACGGCACACCTCCACTCTCGGTGCTCCAATCCGTGAGCGTTCCAGCCCCGTCAAGCCAAGTCGTTTCTCCTTCACATATATTTCGTCCGGACGCAGCTTGTTGTTGCTCCTCCACAGCATTTCCAAATCCTTTCTCGTCTTTCTACCCCCATAAGCAAAAATAATAAAATAATAATTAAAAAAAACAGCGGAAAAGAAAAAAGAAAAAGCGAGAAACACCCGCTCCTAATCCATGCATCTTGGTTACTTCATGCCGGTCTAAAGGTATAAAGGTTGTTCCCTAAACACTCCAAATATCTATCATGTAGTGCTCAACGCATTGAGTAGTGCCCAATACACATTTTACTTCCTGTGATGGGGTGAAGCCCACATGATAGGTAATTTTCAAACAATAATTAGTTGAAATGTCCACTGTTTTGTGCTCAGAGCTTCAAGGGGAGCCTAATTCGCTTTTTTCTTGCCGTGGTGGGGCAAAACTTGCATGTGCGCTCACAACACTGTAAATACTTTACTTGTGCTTAATTTTTGTGCAAGAGGCGAGAGTTTACTACTGCATTTGATTTTTCTTATTTGTGAAACTCATACACGTTTTTCTTAATTAAGTAGGCTGAAGACTATTCAGCCGTAGTGCAAACCAACTATCTATTTCTTTTTTGGCACGGCGGCCAAGCTCAGCTTTCCCGAAATAACCCCTCACGAGAATGACGCCAACAGAATGCCAAAATTATACAAAAATTATGTCCAAATAATGCTTAGAATGAATAACTAAATTAAGTTAAATTGCAATAAATTTTACTAGAACTAAATGAAAATATGACACTAAATAGGACGCAATGGAGAAAAAGGATTCATGTAGCCGACCCCACTTAGTGGGATTAAGGCTTTGTTGTTGTTGTTGCAATAAATAAATTTTGCAAATTTTAAAGCTAGAGGCAAATTGGGACTTTCTTTTAAAAAAAAGAGAGAAAGGTTGAATTAAATTAAAAAAAAATGTACAGCATTCATAAGGAACGTCAACGAGCTCGAATGATATCTATAAATTTACTAGAAATCATGCCTTAAAAATAAGGTGGTGGGGTGGGCGGATAATCAAATGGGAGTTTGAGTAAAATATAATGTTTAAAATTCACGATCAAGATTATATTTTACAAATGGCCACCGGATCTGCAACACGCTTGCACAAGTGATTAGAAGGCAAAAAACTATACGGCTCAAAATGAAATATTTGTATGCATTCTACCGATGATACAATCCTTGAAAAAACAAACTCTAAATATCTTGAAAAGTTCATACAGTTAAAACCAACCCGCATGTGCTCTGACAAATTTGTTGAATGCTCAAGTATAAGGTCTGAGAATGCTGCACTATTTAAGTTAGATTAAATTTTAAAATGCCCTTCTTGAAAATATGCATGTTATCAAAAATATAAAGCTAGCAGGTGCTCTATGGCATGTTCAAAGTCTCTTAATCTTAAGCATCTAAGAATGTTGTGGGGTTCATCGCATGTTTAAGCTGAAATCAAATATGTTTTAAAAAGCATGCATGCATTTCAAAGTCTAGCAGAAATCTCATTTAAAAATATCAATTTGAAAAATGCTAAAAGTACACAGCTTTGGACATGCCTCCTTTCCTATATGGCAAGGTCGTAACTCCAACACCTTAGTTTGGTTCCTTTCCCATGCAGACTATGGACAAGAAGACACAGCTTCCACTAGGCTACTATGATCCTCTTCCTAATAGGAACTGTATTGGACATGACTAACTATTTTTGGATGTTTAAATGAAAAAATCCAATTAAACGCCAAAATAAGTATTTCATCTTAATTCTCGATGATGGGCATACTTGTTGCACATCTCAACCGAAGAGGTGTATCTAAAATTCAAAGGAATTTCAAATAATAAAATCATAAAAATATATATTTAAATATAATATATAAATCACTAAAAAGTAAAGAGCGACCTGAGTGAACAAATTCAATGTTAACCTAAGCTTGCATAGAGTTAATATCATGTCAAGTATATTACTAAACTCAAACGCAAAATAACTTTGTGTCAATAGAGACGTGGGGCCCGAGTCCTCTATTCGCATAGACTTTGAATCTAAATGACATCATAAGAAGTGGTTACGACCAGAGCACTATGATCCAGTGATTTGCCGCCAAATAGCAACATTATTGTACAGTCACGACTATCGCCTGGTGTGATAAGACACGAAGTCTTTTGTTAGCTAATGTTGACTTAGATTAGTCCCCTTAGATAACTATTACTCATAATTGCTGACAAAAATTTTTATGTCTAGTTGGGTCGACCACCTCCTCTCACTAAGTAGATTAGGGTCCATGACATCCCAGGATAACAGAACCATGTGATCTTTATTAGGTGTATCATTTCCCCAACCATTCGTTCTTGAGCTCACAACAATGATTTAATAAATTTTAAAATCATATATTTGTTGCTAATATAAGCTAAACAATCAGCTCTTTAATGAGTAGCCTTACTCGAAAGTGCTCTCCCATTATCAGGAATGGTACTTAACCATAGGAGCTTGCGCTTATGGGAAACCTTAAACCCCAAATCTTAAAGACATCGTAAAATCTCTCATTATCAGGAGTGGTACTTAACCATAAGAGCTTGCGCTTATGGGAAACCTTAAACCCCAAATCTTAAAGAAATCATAAAATGAGGGTGAAATTTCTAGGCAGTTTCTTATCTACCATCTCATCTGCTATCTAAAAATATGACCCAGAACTTAGTGCCTAAGCTCTTAACGAGAGTCCAGTATTTCAAATTTTTAGAGTACACAACACTACATTTGAAACTCACTGAGCAAACACACAAATTTCTGAAGCTCCTATAAAAAGAATGCAGCGCACTCCTTTTGTAAAAAACCAAAACAACCCCCAAGTTCAACAAAGCTAGTAAAACAGTCAAAGACAACTAAACAGAGAAAAAAATATATTAAATCAACATTCAGAGTAAACAAGCATGGGGAAGCAGAATTGAAGAGCAAATGAATGCATGGGTAGAATTCGTGATTGATACTAAGTTTTTGAACAGAAAGACCATGGCTGTCCATATCAATAACAGAACCACAGACAAAGAGCTCCATTTCTATAAATCAACAGCATTCATGACAAAGCTTTCACTTGTACTGAACAACACCAGAATTATTAAAGCAGTAGTATAAGTTAAATAATCTCACAACCACGACCTTTATTTATGCACAAGCATAAGAGGCAACAAATAGTTAAGCACCAACAGGAGTTACCTCACTGGGGGCTTGCTTCGCCCCCGCCCCCCCCCCCCCCCCCCCCCCGCCCCCCCCCCAGCCAGTACTCTTGTTGCTTACAAATACATTTCCACAACCGCTGCCACCGCAGCCTCCACCACAACCACTACCACAGCCACCGCTCTTTGCAATGGTTCCACAGCCACTACCGCCACAACCAGCGCCACATCCACCAAAAGCGCCGGCATTGAAAGAATTCACTTTGTCACCCCATTCATTAGTGCAACTGAGGCTCTTATCCTGTGCTTTTAAATTCTCCGAATCAACAACTGTAATAAGCCCGCCCTTCTTTAACAGGCTTGAAAGGATAAATGACAGCACGAGAGCAGGCAAGACAAAGCAGTCTTCACTAATCTATTTACAAAGAAATCAGAGTTCTGAGATTTGTAATTTGTTAGAATTATAGGTATTATTCTGCAGGGAAAGGGAAAGATGTACCTTAACAAGGCCAGATTTTAAGTCAAACAAGGCCATTGCTTTACCGTACGGGTTTTCAGCGGAGAATTCTACAACTGTCATGAAGTTCTCAGACTTGGCCTGCATAGCATTCTTGGGCTGATACTCGAACTTCCTACCAGGGAAGAGCTTCAACTGAACAAAAGATGCATATTTATCATTTTATTATTTGTCATATTTAGAACAAGAGCATTTTTTTTTACACATTTCTAACACCAAAAGTTTGAAATTCACATTTATAGCTTGTTGGTGTTATAAATCTATGCAAAAAAATGTGCATTTCACTTCTTAAAAGTTAACAAGGTGATATTTTGGACACGATGTTAAAGATTTGAGTGTGATTTGAGTGTTATGAATGAATGTAAAAATTAAAGTTTAGGTATTAGATATGTAAATACATAAGAATTGTGTGGTATGCATGTAAATGCCTGTAAGGCAAAATAGAAATACGTTCTATACCTGATCAACGCCCTTTAGCTCAAGCACATAGCCCTCTTGGTTAGTGTTTTGTTGAACAGTAAGAGATAAATTCGAGTCTTTGAAAAACCACGTGTCCTCAACATATTCTGCCAATAAATGTAAATTTCTGGACAGTTTCGTCATTCCAAATATATTCTGCTTCAATATAGGATGCATACTTCCTCCTGTTTCTTTTGACTTCCTGGTTTTATATAGTCAGGCCACATTCGATCAGCTTAGAAAAGGTGGCCAAACAACATGAATATAAACAGATCTAAGTTAAGCAATTATAAATAATATCACAAGGCATAACGACTAGTTTCTTTTACATCCTCATTTAAACAAATTTAAAATATTATTCTTTTAATTTCCATAAATCCACAGTAGACAGAAGAAGTAACAGCTTAGGTTTCTTAGATTCCAGATTTGGGAAAGCAAAAGTAATAAATAAATCAAGCATTTCAACAAGGCATGGTAATGATGGGAAAGTTATGGATTTTAGCAGAGAAGTGGGTGGGGCGAGCTGCAACATCCACGTCTTTCCCCTATAAAATCTCATTTTAGTAAAAAAATAAGATTTAATTATATCCTAGATTACACTCACTCCTCCACTCCTAGTTAAGAAAAAATAATAAAAATGTCTTTCAACCTATTTCACGCTAACAAACAATCCACCCAAAAATTCACTTTTGGAATTCCCTCTCAAACACATACACACACACACACACACACACACATTTATGTAAAAGTCAAAAAATGTCTTGATAATATGTAAATAAATTATAATAGTTTTAGCACTTTCTGTTATTTTAAAAAATGACAGGTCCCTCCCTTATTATATCTAGGAGAATTAAGGTTTTTTCCTATAATTATTGATGATAATCTGAAATATTTAAGTCTCCCTCTTTGAGAGAGTAGTGAGGATAACTAGAATGAGAATGAAGGTCTCTTATTCGGTGTTGTGAGAGCCAAATTGGTCAGTACCTCGCGTAGTGTGCTTAAGTCACTGCAGAACCTTTCTTTCCTTCTCTTTGTAAGTTGTAGAAAGGAAAAGCTATCTACCAAACTATGTAAAGAAGTCCAGCTAGTTTCTTCAAGGTGCTTTATCCGTCAATAGCATTTTGGATTTTTTTAGCTCATAAAAATGGATAGAGGGATCCACAGTGCTCTTCTACTTGGTTCGCAATCTCATTAAATTGTTTATGGGATCAGCATTGTTTTATTTCCCAATGTAAAATATTTATTTGTTTCAACAAAGCGACCATACATGTCAAAATCATTATCAGGCACATCTCAACTATTTGGGGTAGGCCGAGGTTCTTATGAATGTAATGATGAACTAACTAATTTAGGATTTTAGCAGCTGATCATACTCGTATTATTTAAGAAGATAATTTATTAATGATATTTCCACATATAAAAATAAATAAATCTTTGAGATTTTTCTCCATTAAATTTCTCTAAAACTTGTATCCGAGTAGATGGGGTTTATTAGGTTATGTTGATCATGAACAAGAATAGAGCTATTACTGGCACAAATCATTTTGTTGCTTAATGAACTTTGTTTAATGTACATGCAAAAATTAAAAAACAATAATTTAAGAAAGAGATACAGAATACTTTTATATGAAATGAGTCCTTTAAGAACAAAATTTTATCTCACATAGAACATAACAATTAACATAATTTTTTTAAAGTTCGTTGTGACTTTAGAGAACAAGTTAAATGAATCTATTGAAGGTTGCTTGGGCAATCATACCTTATTTGTAAACTGACTATATCATTACCATAGCCGTCTACAAAATGAGCCCAACTTCTCATATGTTGAGCCATACCAGGAAATGGAAATCTACATGCATTCATAGAAAATGAATGTAATTTCAACGTTTCAAACACTTGAGGTGATGGAACTGGAACTGTAAAAGAAGCAGCAACACGAAGATAAATAGGCTTGGAATTTGCTTGTCTACTGTGGCGCTTCAATTCAAACCATTTATCAACAGATAGTTCAGCATTTGGATCCATTAGTTCATCAAGTGAGATAGAAATCGATCCAATTGTTTTTGCAGGTTTTGATTTGGTCACTAAAGTCACGATAAGATCTCCAGTTGGTTCACATTCAAAACCAGCCACCTGTTTGTCCCCCGTCTCCGAGAAAATACTAAGATGGCAACTACCATGCAAAAACATATCTGGCTTTTTCTTGCTAAAAGAAACAAAAACATTTCCTTTTTCATTAACGGGCAGGTTCCTTATTCCCACAATTTCTAAGAGGACCTGTAAAATTGAAATGAAGAATTTTCAGAGAACCAAACAGCATGATAACTTTTCATTTTTTTCACTAGTTAGATAGAATCGACTCTAATATTTAAAGGGGCGGTCATAGGTTCAAATAAACCCCAAAAAAGATGTGCCTATAAAGCGAGGTTTATTTTAACTGGATTAGCGAACCTAAAGCTTGCCTAAGTCAAATTTTAAGTGGCTTGCAGGACGCAAAAATCAGGATCTCTTGATTCAGATTTTCCAAAGAAACAACAAAAAAGATGTGCCTATAAAGCAAGAGTACCTCTGAGTAAGGAAATACGGCCTACAAACTTAAAAGCTCTACAAATTAAATTAAAGAAAAGAGGCAAGCAAGCATATTTCCTTAAAAACCTGATAATTGAAAGTTGTTAATATTGAAAGTGTATTCTTAAATACCGGGTCACACACAGTCCTTATCTGAAGAATCGGACTGTCGATCACCCAAACAGATTGAACCGGTCTATTCTCAATTCCAATTTCCAAACATATCCGCTCAATGAGAAGACCACTTAGCCTTCAGACTTTGGTTATCCGAAGTGCTCCGATCCAGCTGGAAGCCGTCTGAACAACAATAAATATTTTTTAAACAATTCTCAAGGCAAAACCCATTAATCGAGACGAAGAAGAATATATCATCATCAGTCTCTAGTCATTCCCCTGAGCATAAGTCTTATCTTGTGGTACTGCGAGTGTACAGGACCCTACGTCACAAAAATGATTCAGTATCCTAAAAGGTATGGTGAGCATGAGTATCACACTCAGATCCTGAAGACAAGATCCTCTTCGCATCACTTCGAGGTTGTAGAAGAAAATGATAGATGTAATCAAAGAATATGCAAACCAACAGATACAAGAAATGAAAAATTAGGTGTTGAAAGAAGTGTGAGTCTTACATGAAGCATCCCGAGCCCATTCAGAAAAAAGAACTCGTAGTGGATCCTTCAGATCAGTGTTTTGTAACGAAAATCCAGATGAAAGGATTATCGTAGGACAGCAGAATCCTTCAAGAGCGACTGAGGAACAACGCCCGCAAGAGTTGTCTCCTGAGACACCACAACAAGGAGTACGTCAAGCTAAGGCACAATAATAGGGAACAATACCGTTAGAAAGGTCGGCTCTTCCCAGAGAAAGTAAGCAGACCCAGGACCGACCAAGGGGAAGAGCCAGGAGAACACTCGCTCTGGCACTTGAGCAAATACGAGCAAACCAATATGAAGAAAATTCTTCAAATCAGAAGAAATCAAGGACATAGTCGACAAAAGAACCTAGCAAAAGATGGAGAAGATCCTTGTCATATTCACTGACCGACGACACGGAAGAAAGTTTGTAAAGGAAGCGGAGGCTTCTCTTCAATACAAAAAGAGGAAGAAGAAGAAACAGGAGATATATGGTTGCAGAAGAACCTTTATCAAGAGAAATTTCAAAATATAAAGTGTTGAAAAAGTTCAAGATTCCGGCTTTGGAGTCTTATAAGGGAAAGTCTGATCTTACAGATCACATATCCTCCTTCAAGTCAACCATCTGCATGTTAAGGATAAATGACGAGATGAAATCTCATCTATTCCTAATGACATTGAAGGAATCAACCCTATGATGGTTCAATCACTTGCTAACAGAAGCGATTACATCTTTCAAAGGATTCAAGCATATATTTGTGGCCCACTTTGCAAGCACGCAAAAAACCATTAAAAAACTCGCAAGCTCTTCCGAGGAAATGTAAAAGCACAAAGAAAG
>NW_018164992.1:3707215-3715371 GCF_001263595.1 Phalaenopsis equestris | reverse complement strand
CTCTTCCGAGGAAATGTAAAAGCCCAAAGAAAGCCTCAGAAGTTTCATCATGCGCTTTCAGTGAGACATACTAAACATACATGACTTATAACCCACAGTAGCACAGGTCGCACTGATCGAAAGTCTACGTGAAGGCCGATTCAAATATGATCTTGGCCTCAGAAAACCAGGGACACTGGCGAACCTCTTGGAACTCGCGAAGAAGCACGTTCACGCTGAAGAATCCCGGTCACATGAAGATTCTTCACAGGCCCCAGCTTCTGACGAGGAACGCCACATCCAGAAGCGTCACAATCGAAGAAGTTCAAAAACTTCTAGTAAGGCAAGATCCAGAGATAGGCGTGAAAACTTGCGATTAGATCACTGAAATAGAATACCCAGGCTAATCGCCAAAAAACCATAAGTCAAGCAAGGAATGCTCTGTCTCCCTCCACCTCCAACCGAAGTCATGCCTCTAAAGATGTAAATGATTGAAATCGTGGAAGCTATACAGGAAAAGGAATATTTCATGAAGCTTTTCCCCTGAAAACCAATGCGCGCAATCGATATTGCAAATACCACCAAGATTACGGGCACGATACCGAGGAATGTCGCCATCTTCGCAGCCTCATTGAAGAACTCATATGGGCTAGAAAACTAAAAGAGTTTGTTGCTCTCGAGGCATGGATTCGGACGATGTCGATGGGGGCGGCGATCAGACTCCCGCCAGAGTCATCTACATTTAAGGATTTGTACCCGCCATCTTCGAGGATGACGAACCCAAAGCCACATGGAGATCAAACCAGAAAAAGATCAGGCACGAGCATGTTTGTTCTGTAGAGCAAGCTCGACGAACCATATCAACACATCTTCCAATTATTTTCAACGATGTCGATCTGCCTCTTGAAGGCAATCCGTTTAATGAAGCTATTCTGGTCACCGCTATCATAAAGGGTTTCCAAATTAGCAGCATCCTAATCAATAGTGTAAGTTCGGTGAACGACCTAGTTCGAACTGTCTGCGACAGGATAGGGCTTGCGATAAATAGGTTATATCTAACCTTCGTCCCCCTATACAATTTCTTTGGGGAAAGGAAAGAGACATGCATATTCACTCCACTCTCCGTTATATGAGGAGAAGGCAATTATAGTCGAAACGCCAATAGCGTACAATATCATTTTTGGCAAACCACATCTTAACAAACACAAAGCAATAGTTTCTTCGTATCGCATCGCGGTTAAGTTCCCAGCATGCGGACGAGTGATCACAGTCCATGGTGACATGGTTCAATCACGAACTTGTTACCTACGAGCGATGGAAAGTGTGTGGGATGACCTTCTTATTCTCAAACAAGAGTAGGGTTGACAGGCTCGACCTATTACCATTCCAGAGCTCATCCCTGTATCCACCATGGAGCCTAACCGAAACCTTTTGGTAAGCACGAATTTTGATAAAGAGCCTAGAGACCATCTCATTAAAGTTATTTGGAGTCATGAAGATGTGTTCGCCTAGAGTCTTTCCGAAATGACACGTGTGGACATAGACGTTGCTTGTCATCGTTTAAATGTCAACTCAGGAGCTAAACCTATTAAACAGAAGATACGTAAATCACCTGACAAGCTCGCAGAACCATGACAAGCTCGCAGAACCAAGTCGACAGGAAATATCGAAGTTCGTCGGTTTTATACATGAAGTGCAATATTCGATGTGGCTAGCAAACATGATCATGGTAAAAAAGGCCAACAACAAATGGAGAACATATGTGAACTTAACCAACTTGAACGATCTCTGTCCCAAAGATAGTCATACACTACCAAGGATAAACGCACTAGTCAATCCCGCTGTAGGAAACTCTAAGAGTTTCCTAGACACTTTATCTGGTTACCATCAAATTATGATAAATCCTGCATATGTCAAGAAAACTTCTTTTATCACCCAAAAATGACTTTTTTTTAAAAGGTCATGCCCTTTGGCCTGAAAAATGACAGGAGAACCTATCAAAAACTGATGGTATGTAATATTCTCTAAGAAGAAAGAAGAAATATTGAAGTCTATATCGATGACTTGTTGTTAAAAAGTAAAACACGGCAGCGACATACTTTAGACCTCAAGGAGAATTTCGCTACCTTGCGAAACTACAAACTCAAACTTAATCCTTTAAAATGCACGTTTGAAGCATCCTCGGGAAAATTTCTTGGATATTTACTCACGCCCAAAGATATTAAGCCAATTCCGAAAAAAATAAAAGTCATCCTTCGAATGCCTCCACCAGAGAACCTGAAAGGAATACATGGGCTTAGCCAATTCATATCTAAATTTGGGGACCGCTACTTCCCATTCTTCAAGACTATTAGAAGTGCTAATCAATTCACATGGACTGACGAACATGAGCAAGCTTTCACATAGCTCAAAGAACTGCTAGCATCTCTACCCTTATTGCATAGTCCTATTCCTGACGAGGAATTATACATCTATTTGAGAGCAGGTAACGAGGCTAGCTCGGTGCTCATCACGGAAGAGAACAAGCGGAAATTCACTATTTATTACGTCAGTAAAATTCTACAAGGAGCTGAACACAAATACATGATCATGAAAAAGTTGGTCTTAGCACTTGTGATCCCAACAAAAAAATTATGCCCATACTTCGAAGCTCGCGTAATTCATGTCATGGCCGATCATCCCCTTAAATCGGTATATCTAAACCTGAAAATTCTAGGAGGTTGCTGAAGTGGGCAGTTGAGTTGAGTGAATTTGGCATTGTCGACACTCCCAAAATAGTCATAAAAGCTCAAGTCGTAGATGAACTTTTAGCTGATCTTTCTAAGAATTTGACGGAGGAAAAAGTTGACACTAATGAAAACTTAACGTGGACACTTTATGTCGATGGAGCCTGTGAAGCCTCATAAAGAGGTATAGGCCAGGTTTTGTGCAATCCGGATGGAACTAACCCCAGTCGCTCTGTCAAACTCAATTTTGCAACCTCCAAGAATCAGGTTGAATACGAAGTGTTAATAGCGAGGCTTCGATTATCTTGAAGATCGGTGTTACCCATATGGTGGTTAAATCTGACTTTTAGTTGATGGTCAACCATGTCAATGGGCTCTTTGAAACAAGAGATCCGATTATGATGAAATATCTCAACATAGTTAAAGAGGATATGAGCAAACTCGAATATTTCCAAATTGAACACATTCCTAGAAATAAAAATCAATTTGCTGACCTTCTCTCTTGGGGAACAGTGATCAGAATCAATGGACCAAGATACTCCAAAAGCCAACCATAGATAGAGCTGAAGAGACGAGTTTGCATATATAGGGATCGGGAAGCTGGATTGATCTTATCTGCAATACCTCTCCACAGAGGCAATGCCCCTTGGTATCCACGACATCTGAAGGTTTCTGATTAAAGCTGAGCATTACGTAGAAATCGATGAGCAACTCTTTCAGAGATCTATTGCCTCTTTCCTGCTAAAATGCATTAAAGAGGAGAAAGAGACCATTCTTCGAGAAGTACATTATGGAGAATATAGAAGGCACTCCGGAGAAAGAACATTAGCCAATCGAGTATTACGGTAAGATTATTTCTGGCCCACTCTTAAAAAAGACGAGAATGAATTTTCGAAAAGATGCGAACTGTGTTGGAAGTTCGCCCCGATGAAGCTATTATCTTCTTATAAATTACAGCCAATAAGCAGTCCTTGGTCATTTGTGGTATGAGGAATGGACCTCATCAGATCTCTGCCCTAGGGAAAGGGACAACGCAAATATATTTTAGTTATGATAGATTATTCTTTCAAGTGGATCGTTACTAATGATCATAATTACCAATAATGAAACCCAATTTACAAATAAGAGAACGAATCAGTTTTCCAGTGAATAGGGTATAAAGCTCAAGTTCGCCTCTATTCGTCATCCTCGTAGTAACGGTCAAGTTGAGACTGCTAATAAACTTATCTTGACTCTGTTGAAGAACAAACTAGTAGGAGCCAAAAGAAACAAGCCTGAAGCGTTACCGTCATTTTTATGGGCTTTGTGCACAACGCCTACTATGGAACTAAAGCGGTCATTCCGATAGAATATGATGCACAGTCTCAAGGTCCTCACTGCATCCAATTTTGAGGAATCTGAATTCAATAAAGTGAGGGAGTCAAATGATGAAGGTCTGCAGGATACTCAACTACTCCTAGAAGAGCTTTGATATCAGGCCTCTTTGCGACAAGAGAAAGTCAAGCGGAGGATCGCGAAATACTATAATATCAGGATAAGAGACCGAGAATTTAAGCCTGGAAATTTAATCCTCAGGAAGACAGATCTTGCAGCTCACAATCAAGCCTTGAGGAAATTTGAGCCTTTCTAGACTTGCTCCTTACATTATCAAAGAACAAATGGGTCCTAGAGCATATCGTCTAATTACATACGCAGGAAATGAGATCCCCAAAACTTGGAGCGGAGACGATTTAAAAATCTTCTACCCATAATATGATGAGATGCGATATGAACACTCCGACATTCAAAGTGTGACAGTCTTAGACTACATTCGCTTAATCAAATATTATGGTGCAAATGTCTTTTAAAAAATAATAAATGAATTCGCTTCATCATTAAACATTGGGTTCAACTAAAGTCGACAACAGGAATAGAATGAGAACTACTCTTTCGGGAACGTCGAAGACCCCTAGGCAACCTTGCTAAAAGTAGCCAAGAATCAAACATGAGTGTAAAACCTGAAGGACAGTTAAAGTCTCCCTGAATTGAAGGATAATTTCATTCCTTACCCAATATAGTTTATCACTAAGGGCACTCGAAGAGTAGGATAAAAGAAAATGAGATGCTACCATTCCCTTTCTGATGCAAACATATATCTGAATGATCATTCTGCAATTCTTGAACTTCGCTATTTTTCTCCTTTTTCTTAATAAGACAAAGGGAGAAACGAGAAAAAAATTTACTTATTGTTATATCCGACATAGCCACAACACCGGAGAGACGGGCAAAAGAAGAAAGAAGCATCTTACAAAAATTATGAAAAGGGAATACCAAGATATAACATACGAACACAAATATGAAGGCCAACTTTATTTCTTCAATCAATAGTTACAAATACTTGAAATGACTCTCAGCCATACGGATAAGTTAGAAAACAGGGCTAAAGATTCATTTGTCCCATATCCTTCTTGATGAAGCTAGAAAATAAGGAGGTTGGTGGGGTGTCTCGTCCTATAGCTCCCCACCAAGGATCGTCTTCCTCTTCACTTCCTCCTAATTCTTCAAGTTCCATACACCGCAAGCGAGTTTGAAGAACAAAAAAGAGAAGAAAAAGAAGAGGAAAAATACGAGGGGATCCTACCAAACAACAGAAAGACTTCACATGCCAGCTCCTCACCAAGATGGCGAAAAGTTTGTGTGGCTGAAGAAAGCAGGGGCAAAATGATTGAGCAACCAAAACTTTCACACCTTTTCCCTGCCTCTGGTAGGATCCCACAAATAGATGGAATATTCACTTCAGAGATGCAGTGCCCCTGGAACTTCTTGATTGGAAGTGAATATCCCCCATTTATGGTTGGAGATCTCTCACCTTGCTAACTTCGAATAAGAGAATGTTCGGACTCAACACGCTGAGAGCCCCAGCCTTCGGTACTCAACATGCATAGAGAACAAGATTAATACAAAATATTCATTAGGCTCGCCATTTCGATTCTCTAAGGCAAGCAAAGTCTTCCACTTTTTATGAACAAACGGACAACTTCCCTTCATTTCTATAGTAGATGTGTTGTTGAACTATTTCCTTGTAAGTTTGAACTGAAAGCAAAGGATCAGGCCTATTTATAGCCAGGATAAAGCGGGAAAAGTACTAAAACACCCCTAGTTTTTCTTTTTTTTGTAAAAACCTCCATCATAATAATTGAGTATTAAAGTACGTAAACTCCTAATAATGGCAAAATGAGACACATGTTCCAATAAGACGTACAGGGCTGATTCATACAGGCCTGTTAGGAATGTCATTTTATAATCTCAAAAATAATGCATATAAGGAAAATGTCTGGATTAAGGATCTCGAGAATAGCCAAAGAAAATATGGAAATAAGACTAAATGCAGAACACTCCGAGAACCCTCTGAATTGGATTTTACATTTGGCATGAATGCTTCCATTTAATTTGGCAACACAAATCACGTGATATAGCTGGCATCAGAGCTTAAGCAAGAGTATTTAAAATTTATTCAAGAATAATGACGAATTGATCTTTTATTCAATTTCATACAAAATGTAAAGTCGAGGCCCGGTAAAGTACAGAGGTAGAATCTATCATACTTCTCCTTTTCCATTACATGAGATGAAATTTTTGACTTAGGATGTCGAAGTAGATCTTTAATTCAAGGGAGGGAGTGTGCCACAACTCCATAGGGCAAAATTCTCTTCCCTTCCTCGAACTCTTTCTTCACATAGGAAGGAAGGTTCACACTTTCCAAAACTATTCAGGTACAAAAGATTGTTGGGATATGCAGTTCCTCTGATATGAGTGTTCTTCAGCCCTCGAGTACGAACTACAAAGAAAGAGAGAGAAAAAGAGAAAGCAGAATCCCAGCAGGGTGGAGCGCAATATTGTGCTTATGGTAAGAAGATGCACCACCCTACCGGAATTCAAGAGTGAGACGAATCCAATTTCCCAATAAACCAAAATCCTTAAGTTATTCAGGAGGGAAGAGAGTTTTCTCCACTCCTAAGTATAGAGGTTCATTCCGCGTTAGAATCCAAAAGTAATAACTAGATTCAACAGGAATTGAAACCCCTTGTTCAGTGTTCAACACGTTGAAAGTACAAAATGTGATTCAAACATCACACTCCAGTTGAACATCACTTTTTCTTAAACAAACTTATCAGCAAAACTAAAATCAATTAACCAATATTGACTTGATATCAAGCCTCCAGTGTAGCAGAAGGGCCAGAATGGATTTCCTTTTATAGCCTCAGCAGAACAAGATTCGTCCATGTCTCGTAATTGCTTCCACAATCCTAATATGAAGAATCTCTAGAAAGTCTCATACACTGACCTTTTTCCTGTATTTGGATATGACATAACGAAGCAAGCATTCATTCTCGACATGACTAAGCAAACCCAACTCCCTAGATAAATCGTATTGGAATAAGATTTTGTTCATATTTGCCCTGTTACCATGCAGGTCATATCATATGCCCCTTTGGGACCGTAAAAAGTAATCCTAGGGCCCATGCAACAAAAAAAACCCTGAGGTATAAAGGCTAATTCCTTGAGTAAATGTCTGGTCTTGGGTAATTGGCTCCCTCCTCAGCGCAAAAGTCGTAGTGAGTAGAGAATGAGTCATTTCTATGGTGAGTCTCGGTGGGTTCCACATGAGGACGGCAACAAGATCCGCCATTTATCCCTCATGGTAGCCTGATCCACCTAAGGCGACAGCTGACATTGAGAATACAAAAGCCTAACCCAGGAGTTAGTAAGACTTGTGCGGCTGTAGGATTCATCAAAGAATAACATTCAAATATTCACGCATAAGTCCAGCTTTAGTAGGTTGACCCCATCCTTTGTTCAATAAGAATAGCTTATGGAGTGAGAGTTACCTCTAGAGCGAGTCTCAGTGGGTGTCCCATGAGGATAGCGACGAGATCCACTTAATACGCCTCATGAAAGCTCGGACCTACTGGAAAGTGATGACCAAATGCACGAAGACGAGACTGAAACATGACTCAAAAAAGACAAACAATCAGTTGGTTAAAATTTCTATAATGGCACCAAAATTGTCTATTCGTAAATTAAAAATCGATAAAAATGACACAGAGTATATATACATATGTACTCCTAATCATCAGAAGATCCCTCATCATCATCTCCGAATCTTTGCAATTTGTGTAAATCGTCAATAGACGAATCCAAGCAGCCTTTAGCTATTGTCATCCACAAGATAATCTTGGCATTCTACTCAAGACTGTCAATCATCAATTATACATATTCAAATGTGTTGGGGAGTTCTTCGAGGAATTCTTCTTTTGTCTAGGGCTGTAAACGAGCCAAGTTTGAGCAGGCTCAGGCTTGGCTCGTGTTCGAAATCGGCTCGTGAACAGTGTGTTCGTGTTCGGCTCGATTTAAATATTCGTGTTCGCGTTCGGCTCGTGTCCGGCTCGAAATTGGCTCGTTAAACTAAAA
>NW_018164992.1:3702180-3707193 GCF_001263595.1 Phalaenopsis equestris | reverse complement strand
AAGACACTAACCACATTGCCACATGAGGTGTTATGATTTAAACTTAGACATAAATATATATAATATATTATTATATAAATAATATATGTAATATATTGTTATATAAAAAGTTATATAATTTTTTTTTCAAGCCATTTCGAGTTGAACACGAGCGAACAAACTGTTGTTCGTGTTCGGCTCGTTTACATTTCGAGCTTAAAAATTTGTTTGTGTTCGGCTCGTTAGGCTTAACGAACGAGCTGAACACGAGCTGCTTAACGAGTCAAACACGAGTTGTTCACGAACAACGAGCCAAATTGACAGCCCTACTTTTGTCTTCTTATTTTCCAAGAATTCCTCTAATTCGGAAATCTGGAACTTTAACACCATTTGATTACCAATCTCTTCTTCGAAAGGACTTGATTTTGTATTCAGAGTTTCATTTAGTTTGTCGATCCGTTTCTGAAGCTCTTTATTCTCAGCTTTACTCTCTAACGAACATGAGATGATCCTCTCGTTCTCCTCCAACAAGCACACTCTATCTTTATCTCGAAAGTCTATAGGGACCAGTAAATTATCAAAGAAATCTTCTTTCATTCCCTATTTCTCGTAGAACATCATAGGCACCTTGTCAAAAAGTTGAGAGAATCGGGGAACTAAATGTATACTTAAATACCGGGTCACGCACTCACACCTTATCTGAAGAATCAGACTGTCGATCACCCGAACAGATTGAACCAGTCTATCATCTTTTCCAATTTCCAAACACATCCGCTCACCGAGAAGATCACTTTGTCTTCGAACTTCGATTATCTGAAGTGCTTCGATCCAGTTGGAAGCTACGTCAGAACAATAAGAAATATTTTTTACAATTCCCGAGGCAAAACCCATTGATTGAGACGAGGGAAACTATCACATCATCAGTCTCTAGTCATTCCCCTGAGCTGAAGTCTTATCTTAATAAAGATCACATCTTATATAAAAGAAGGGGGGAATATAGGAAAGGGGACTACTTCTGAAACTTCTTTTTGGACTCCCGAAACTTCCTAAATGTTTCTTTTATAATCTTTTTTTCTGTATCTTCCTCAAGCAGGAGGCTCTCGGGACCTTATACCGAATCGTGTGGTACCCCAAGTGTACGGGACCCTACATCCCAAAAAGAATTCAACAAGAAGGATTTCCAGAGCAGGAACAAAAAAGCAGGAAAATGTATTCAGATTGCTAAGTGCAACTAGGGCTGTCAAACGGCTCGTTATTCACGAACAGTTTGTGATCGGCTCATTAAGAAGCTCGTGTTAGATTCGTTCAGTAAGCAAATGAGTCAAACACAAATAATTTTTTTGCACTCAATAAATAAACAAGCAGAACAAGAACAAAGATTTGTTCGTCATTTTGGTTCGAAATAATTAAATTATATATATATATATATATATATATTAAATTGATGGGTAGTATTTTTAGAAAATTTAATTATCTACAAGGCTAAAAAGATTTATAATCAATTAAAATTAATAATTAAAAAATAGAATAAAAATATATTAAAATTATATTTAAGTGATGTTTAAATATAAACAAAAAAATTTAAATCTCGCTCTTACCCTTAACATCCAACGGCTGTGTGAATAGGGTTGTAAAAACGGATCTTTATTCGCGAACAGCTCCAGTTCTACTCGCTAAGCAAATGAGCCAAACATGAACAAATTTTTTGTGTTTGAAATATAAACGAGTCGAATATGAACAGTGGTATTTTTTAACGATCTAACTTGACCTGAGACTGGGCTCACTCGTGTTCGGCTCGTTTACACCCATGAGTGCAACGCAATATGGATTAGAAAATTATCATATGCTCTCCACAACATGCGAAGTAGATCTTCATTTTAAAATTTCTACTTATAGACTGAAACTTGAAACTACGTCACATGATTTAAGCTTCAGTTAAAATAAAAGTAACTCAAAAAGGTAAAGCAAATAGATTCCTCATAAGCCACTTAACAGTAAACTTCTACGCAAAACACTACTTTGATTTGTTTATCCTTCCTGATATCCAAAAAAATAATGATTCATAAACCCAACCCAAATAGCTAGATGATGATGATGATGATGATGATGATGATATTCAAGAAATAAAGATATTTTGCAGAAGAAAAAAGATCTGAAAACTATAAAGAAGATTTTGTTATCACCTCCACGGCCATTGTACGTTGAAGAGGAAGGAATAACTTCGTCATGTGAGGAAAAAGGGTATTTCTCTGATTATAATTACATAAGCGCAAAGAGGTATCTAATAAAGGTAGATCAGCGCCTTTGTACATTGCTCCGGCCCTCCAATACCTCGAGCCATATGCATCTTCCCATTGTTTGGTGGTATCAGAGAAACCGGTGTCAAGTTTTTTCCCTTTCGTTCTATCAGAATCTGTGTCATCATGCTCTAGTATTTTTCCGAGCAATTCTAGCATGTCTTTTTGGTAAGAAATAGGCTGCAATTGGTGAGCATGCCACATGAGATCTATGTCATAAGTTGGTACACAGAAACATATAATCGACCGCTCCCGGTTCCTCTTAATCAGATGAAGAAAACCCTTGTACCTGGCAACAGCTCCATCAAGGAAGCGTTTATCATGCATGATCGGTCTACATACCTGTCCATGAATAAATAAGTGAAATATTATTGAATTTGCAAATTCGACAATGTTTCATTGAGACAATGTTGGGCTAGCTGAAGAGATTGAAGCATTAGATTTTAACCCAAGAGGGAAAAAAAATTAAAGGACAATAGCAACAATAGCGGTTACTGTTTAGACTTCAAAGATCCCACTTACACAACAACTATACCAATCTTGCTTGGTTTTTCAGAACTTGTCAAGCTGAATCCTAAAAAATCCAGAATTAACTTCATGAATCCTTCGTTCTCCAAACTATTTGGGTTAGTCTAACTAATAACTACAAACCATTACAGCACTTCTCCCTTCATTCGTGTCATTTGGTGCACGTGCTACCAACTAAAGGTTGTGCTTGTCCATTTTCACAACATTTAGGCAAGGAAGATCGCATCTGAGTAAAAAAGAGGTTGAATTGTGTAGTTGATTTGAACTTCTTTATTTAGAATATCCAATTTGCAAGTTTAGTGTTTCATTTTCTGCAAGTATGCATTTTTTTTCATTTAAGGAGGTATTTGCTTTAGCAAGTTCAGGGAGATATTTACAGAAGTTAATATAGTGTTGTACTGCATATAATTTGGGGTTCTATTTGTAAATAGAAAATATAGAATAAATGTAGAAATTTATTTATAAAGAATGTTGTAAGACTCTATATAAACTCGAGTCTTTTATGAATACTAGAGGTTTTTGAGCAATTATTCCTATTTGGTATCAAAGTTCTATCCCTAGCAGCCAGCCATCGTTAGGGCTGCTCCTTGGTGCAGAGACCCGTAACTCGCATTTTCCTTTCCTTCCACTTCGTCATCACGAAGCAACTGTGACTAGAGCTTGTTGGGAAGACAACGAGGGGATCGTGGCTCGCAATGAGCGGATCGCGACTCGTTAGGATGGCAACTAAGTGATCGCGGCAAAGAACCTCTAGATGCAGCCACTAGGAAGACAATAACGGGATCGTGGAATAGAACCCTAGTGATGTGGTCCCAACAGTCGCTGTGAAGGCAACTACCACAACTAGGGGATCGGGGTGTGAACTCACGATTCACGGGCTTGCCCTAAGACTAAACCGACGACACCTTCAAGTACTGGATCGTCGTAAAGTGGTTTGAGCGGCTCAGTGCAGGGTAGGGGTGAAGTGTGTGTGAAACCAGCATGGTGGAGGAGAGAACTTTGGTTCTTCATGTATGAGAGGACGACTAAGGTTGGGGAATAGTTAAGTTGAGTATGTCATGAGACAGAGAAAGTGTGGGAGGTACACGCTTGGAGCTTTTGGTGAAGATAGATCCTGAAGTTTTGAAAGTCTTGGTCAGCTTATATAGAGAGCTACTGTCTCGACGAGATTTGCTACCTCAGCAGGTGCTCCTACACAGGTAAAGCTAGATCTCCCCTTTTTGGATATGAAAGTTGATGGATTGGCAACATATCTAGAGTTGGTTAAGTCGATTCGAGACTGTTCTCGTAGGGAAGAGACTAGAGGGACATCTGACGGGGTCGAGCCAAAGCGTGACAGTACTGAGAGGGACGAGTGGAGGACTACACATGTCTTGCTTTACAACTGACTACTCAACTCGATGGTTCCATCAATTGCCTCATCAATGGATGACATTCGAAAGGTGAGCGACAACTAAGCGAAGCTGAAGAAAATATATGCTGGAGCTGAAAATCATATGAGGGTGTTCCAGATTCTGCATGAGATAGAGGCAGCAGATCAGGGTTAGATCGATTTAAGAGTACTCCATAGATCTAGAGCAGCTATAGGCAGATTTTGATCATTTCTCATTGATATCGAGCTGTGGTGATCTGAGGTGCAAGAAATGGGAGATCTTTTCACAAATGATGAGTATTGCAGTTTCTGGCTCATCTGAACCAGGCCTTTGATCATGAGAGAATGGTCCTCCTAGCCAAAGGGGTGAAAGAGGGGGCCATCGGACAAATCTGGTAGCGGGAATAAGGGAGAGACAGGGGTGGTACGTGGTCTTTACCGATTAGGATCACGATTTTCTGGAGATTTTGAAGAGGAAGCAGAGAGTGGCAGATGATATGACTGAGAATGCATCCACCTGTTGACCTCATTTTTAGTGAGGTCTAGTCTTCCTCTTAGGGTTTAGGATCTAGCCTTAGGGACATCCCTTGACTATCTTAGAACCTTAGAAGTGGTGCCCGCCTCGTTTTTAGTTCGACCTATTTCCGTCCTCTTTTGGAGTTTCGCGTGTGCGGTATCGACTTCTAACACTTAGAAGGATGAAACCGACATGAGGAAACCCAAAATGGATTCCTATAGGACCTTCCCGAGCCTTAGGGTGGCCTTCTGCACAATTCGCACTCCTGCGCGCACCAGCTTCGCAATTCGGAGAGTCGACGTGTCCGATCGCCGCAATTC
>NW_018164992.1:3699433-3700539 GCF_001263595.1 Phalaenopsis equestris | reverse complement strand
TGGCTTTGGCTTTGTTTCTTGATCGAGCTTAGTTCGACTCTAGTTGCAGGTGGTTTATTAGCTTTGGATGGCTCGATTATATCAATGCTTGGGCTCGTTTTGATCTCGTTGAGCTCGGTTTTGGCTTATTGTTTCTTGTTGAGTTCGATTTTGGCTGATTCGAAGTCACGGTTTTGGCTTTGGTTCTTGATTGAGCACAAGTGAACCTGATTCCTGGCTGGCTTTGGTTTTATTTCTAGTTGGAGATTGGCTTTAGCTTGATTCCTGGTTGGTTTGGCTGTGGTTTTGTTTCCTGTTAGGGAGCTTGGCTTTGGCTCTGTTTCTCGATTGAGCTTGGCTCCTTGTTGGGCTGGTTTGAGTTTTGCTTCCTGTTAGAGAGCTTGGCCTTGGCTCTGTTTCCCGATTGAGCTCGGTTCGATCCAGTTGCAGGTTGGATCTGGCTTTGGTGCCTTGATGAGTTCGGTTTTTTTTTTGGCTTTGTTCCTTGCTGAGCTTGGTTTAGCACTAATGGGGAGCTGTTTTCGTTGCAATTTATTTTTTGCTAAGCTTGGTTCAGTTCTAGTGGGGAGCTGTGTTTGATTGGGATGTGTTGTGTTGTCCTTACTCAAAGGCTGTTATATGGTTGCGATGGAAAGATTTGGCAATTGATGAGGTTGCAATTTGATGTTTATTAGGTGCCTAGCCGTGGGTTGGTGAGGTGTTTGAATCAGTCTCTCCTTTTGCTCCTTACCCGTGAGGTCCAGTGTTGATCTTTAAGTTTGATTTGGCTTTCCCGGCTAGACTTGGATTGTCTTGATAGTTGTGGACGAATCAAGTTTGCCATCCAAAAAAAGTTATAATTATTTCAGTCATCCTTCCAGTTTGTCAGGGAAGCGTAGTTGCCTTTGGTTGTGAGTCTTGGCAGTTGTCCCCTGCTTTAATTGCGAGCCTCTTGTCCTTGTTCCTTGCCTTGGCCGAGAGCCTTGTGGGCTGTTTCTTCCTCTGCCGACCTTGGCCGAGAGCCCTGTGGGCTGTTTCCTCCTCTCTATTGACCCTGGTCGTGAGCATTTAGGTGGTTTGGTAGGAAGATCTCTGTGCTTATTTAATATATGAAGTTATGGATTAAA
>NW_018164992.1:3646659-3696661 GCF_001263595.1 Phalaenopsis equestris | reverse complement strand
CGACCCACAAAAATCCAAAACTCTTTTTCCCTTCCCCCCCTTTTTTTTTAGCGCCGACACCACCTTATCTTCATTTAAGGAGAACACTACCACTTATGCTCACTCAGACAAAGGTGCTGGTGGTACACATGCTCTTCCATCTATATCGACCACAAAATCACCAAAATGGATAATAGATTCTAGTACATGTTGACATGTGACGAGTGCTACTAGTGAGTTCTTGTCGTATATTCAACTAACAGTTACAGAGAGCATTCAAATTGTTGATGGTACAATACAGTCTGTGGTTGGTAAGGGTACAGGGAGGTGTACCAATTTTATTACTATGCCCAATATTTTGCATGCTCCTTCCTTTCTAGTAAATCTTTTATCTATTAATATCATTATACTCTAGCTAAAATATGTTGTTTCATTTGATATTCCTAAGGTGATCTTTTAATAGAAGGGAACTAGCTACAAACTTGGGATTGACATATGGCATAGTGAAATCTGGTACTTTGATAGAGAGGGGCTAAACTCAGCCTTAATATTCATGATAGAGAGTATTGGAGTGGGAGGATCTGAGAGAAGTGCATAGGATGTGTTCAAGCTACATCACAAGCACATGAGATACTCTTCGTATAGTCTATTGAGTCTTTTATATCAGTTTTCGTATTAAAAGACAAATAAAAAAAACTTGTGTGTGATGCTTGTAAATTTGGTAAGCATACAAGGAGCTCTTATGTTAGTTCTGGTAATAGGAGTTCTTGTGTTTTTGATTTGATGCATTCAGATGTATCAGGACCTTATTCTACAATTTCAATGAATTGGCAAAGATATTTTGTGACTTTCATTAATTGTTTTTCTCGTGTTATTAAGTTATATTTGATAAGAAACAAAAATGATGTGTCTGTCTGTTTTAAAGACTCATAGAGTGGTTCAGGCTCAATACGGTGCAATAATGAAGGTAATGAGATCTGATAATGAGACAGAGCATACCTACAAGACGTTTGGGGAGTACTTGTTAGCCCAAGAGATACAACATCAAACCACATGCTCATACACACAGACACAAAATAGAGTAGCAAAGAGGAATAATAGACACCTTCTAAAGGTAGCCCAAAGCATGATGATCTCAATGAATGTCTCAAAGTACTTGTGGGGCAAGTTGTTTTGACAGCCGCTAAATTGATAAAAAAAATACCTTGAAGAGTGTTGGAGTGATAATCTCATTGTCAGTTGTTGAAAGGACTCCAATTAATAGTATTTTGTTGTGTATGTTTTTTAAGGATAATAGATCATCAACAGGAAAGCTGGATCCGAGAGATGTGAAGTGTATTTTCATAGGCTATTCTACCACTCAGAAGGGATATGTTTGTTAGAGTCCAATAGAGAAAAGACTGTTTGTAAGTATGAATGTGACTTGCAAAGAATTCGAATCATACTGCACCATGGTGGTGACCTAACCCGTTGGTGACTCGCCAGATACTAGAGATATGAGGCGAAAGGGGGGAGTAGTGATGGTGAGAGATTGGTATATGTGATAACGATGCCTTATCCCTTTGTGTGGGAAGGATCAACTGAGGAAGAGCCAGAAAATGAGCCTGAAGGTGGTTTAAGGGGAGTTGAAGGCGTATACAAGGAGGTGGAATGAGAGAACAGTGTCTAGCGTGTCACTTGTGCCAACAAGTCCCTTGTCCCGATCTACCCCTACCACCGAGACACCTACACCATCCGATTACGCATGTGAAATAATTCCTATTTAGTATTCAACTTATTCAATATTTAGCTTATTTTTCTCAAAACTTTAACATGGTATCAGAGTCACTTTGAATTGGTATGATTCCTTCATAGTCTTCAACACTAGCATAACGTTCGTCGGCATCTTCGACTGCTTCCAAGGTCCTCGCCTGCTCATCGGGAGCGCTCCTTCATGTCCTTTGAGTTCTGCGGCATCTTCGTCTATCTTCGTCTGCTTAGTTTGTGACATCTTCGATCCACAATGGAGTCGAAGGGAACCCGCTGGTTCTCTACCCTAGCCACGATCTTCTCATCGCCTCTACCCTAGTCGTGGTCTTCTCGTCGCCTCTGCCCTAGCCGCGACTCTCCTCGTCAACATGCGATCTCCTCATCAAGCGGCATAGCCACGATCTCCTCTCCTCCCTGCGTCTTTGCCCTAGCTGGTGCCTCTCCGCGTCAACCGTCGTCTCTGCCTTAGCTGCGGCTCTCCTCCCTCGCACTGGCCTTAGAGCTCTGGTCCTCTCCTACCCAAAATCGTTGAGGAAGGTACCGAATATGTCTGAGCAGTTGCTGATATTCACAAGAGGCGGACTCATCTTATGGAATTGCAAGGAGTTCAGCAACGCCATCAGGGGATCTACAATCATGCTTTCCTTTTAAGCTTTTTGTCAGCTCGAGTTGGAGCGCTAGTCTAGTTTCTTCTTGTTGTTGTTCTCAGCTCTTCTCATGAAAAACAAGGTGGAAAAGAAGAAGTATGTCTTGAAGAATATCAAACTTGATCGACAGACAGGTAGATTTGCTCGCCAAGAGATGGAACTTATTCTGAAGTGCAAAATTCATTCATTGTGGAATACAAAAATTCTTGGGTTGAAAAGGGGTGTTATGTTTGTATTATTATTCGTCTGATTCGGATCTTCTTCGCTAGGCATCACCGCTTCTGCGGCATCTTCAACTGCTTCTTACGCTTCGCTTCATTCGCTTAAGCTTCGGCTTTGACACTCTCAAGGTTCGGCACTCTGGGGCTTGGGCACTCTGGAGCATCGACACTCTTGGGCTTCGGCGCTCTCAGGCTTCGACACTCTCGAGCTTCGACACTTTCGGCTTCAGCACTCACTACTTGAAATTTTTTTGTCCTGACAATGTTATCAGTTTTTTGTTGGCAAATTGATGTTTTTTGATCAGTCAACATCAATTTGAAAGGGGATGTCAATCAGAAAGGACGAAATCAGACAGCTAAATTAGGAGATTTATATAATTAAGAGCTTCCTTATTTAAATTATTTTCAATGTCTCTATTATGATTTATTTCCCTTTTAGCTTAAGATTTAGATTAGAAATATATATTTTTATGTTACCTAAAATAGATTATGCACTTTATTTCGTACCTAAAATAGATTGTCAGATTATAATTTAGAATGAAAGCAAAGGGAAAAAGACATTGAGTCTATTCAGTATTCAGACTATTTTTCTCAAAACTTTGACAACTGAGACACCTACATCATCTACCTCGAAATTCGATTACGCAGGTGAAATAATTCCTCTCCCTTTTCCTAAATCCCATGACTTTGAGGATCTCTCGCAGCAAAGCAAGTCATCCTCTTGATCGTTATCCTCCTAAACTTTTTGGTTTCTCACATAACATTGTCATGTTTGTCTCATACTCTAACATATCACCTTTACAAAGAGCATTCATTGCATTTTTTGACACTATCCCTATACCCTAGTGTTAGCAGATAACTAAGGAAGATCCAAATTAGAAGACTTTCATGCTGTAGAAACTTAGTGCTCTCGATATAAATAGGATGTGGGAGCTTGTGTTGCTACTAGTAGGGAAAAAGACAGTCGGGTGCAAATAAATCTTTACAGTGAAGCAGACCTCAGAAGGAAAGATTGATCGCTACAAAGCACGATTAGTGGTAAAAGGGTATAGTTAGACGTATGACATCGACATCGATGAAAAATTTGCACCAATAACAAATATGAGCACATTCAGGACACTCGTTTCTTTGGTTGTAAATAGTAGATGTAAGTTACATTAACTGGATGTGAATAATACCTTTCTTCATGGGGATCTGCTAGAGGTGTACATGGAGATAACTCCAAGCTTTGACACAAACTAAACGGTGGGCAATGTATGTAAACTGATGAAGTCGCTATACGGTTGCAAACAGTCACCATGAGCTTGATTTGACAAGTTTAGAAGAGCAATATAGTAGGCATGTGCTATCAGCAGATCAATACCGACCACACAGTTTTCTTTTGATGACATGATGGTCACATTACTATCTTGTTATGCATGTGAATGATATGATTGTCCTGGAGATGATGAGAGGGAGATTGCTTAACTGAAGGCAAGTTTGGGCAAAGCGTTTGAGGTGAAGAACCTTGGACAGCTTAAATACTTCCTCGGATTGAGGTGGCACGTAGAGCAGATGGGATTGTTCTACCTCAGAGGAAATATGTGTTACACTTACTCACAAATATAGTATGTGTTAGAGCAGAGGTGATTGTTCTACCTCAGGTATGTTGGGATGCAAGCCTACAGTTGATCAGAAGAGAAAGTTGAGCACAAAGATAGAAGGATTAGTTGATTGTGAGAGGTACCATAGATCAGTAGAGCATCTCATCTATCTGAGTCACACACATCTCGACATATCATTTGCAATAAGCGTGATGAATCGTTATATGCATGATCCGAGGAAGGGTCAGATGTATGCAATGTATAAAATTCTGAGAAACCTGAAGAGTGCACTAGGGAAGGGGTTTATCTTCAGAAATAATGAGCATTTAGACATTGAGGGTTATTGTGACTTTAATTGGGCTTGCTATGCTGATAACATGAGGTCCACATCAGGATATTGCATGTCTGAAGGATGCAATTAGGTCTCTTGAAGGAGCAAGAAATAGTCGGTAGTTGCAAGGTCAACGATAGAGTACAGGGCCATGGCCTTAGGAGTTGCCGAGATATTATGGCTAAGAGCTCTATTGGTAGAGCTCAAGCTGGATCAAAGAGCTCAAATCAAGTTGTGATGTGACAAGTCAGCAATCAACATTGCCAACAACCCTGTGCAACACTCAGAACCAAGCATGTAAAGATTGATAGTTCTTCATCAAGAAGAAGTTGAATAGATTATTACTAGAGATAAATCATGTAGCTACAAGAGAGCAAGTAGATGGTTGCCTTACCAAGGAACTTAGCTTATTAGATCTATCCAAATTGTGTGACAAGATGAGCTTAGTGGATATCTTTTGCCCGGCTTGAGGAAGAGTGTTGAGAATTGTATATAGTTTAGGGTCATATTTATAAATAGGAAATATAGAATAAGTTTAAGGATTTAATTTTAAGGAAGTTGTAATGTTCTATATAAGTCCGAGTCCTTCATGAATAGTTGAGGTTCTTGAGCAATTATTTTTATTCAACACAAGATAAATTAATAACGTAATATATAGTATACCATTGATTTTTTTTTAGTTGCCTAATATTAAATGTTGCAACACCAAATTTAAAATATACATCGTAGTACAAATTTATTTACTTGATTTTTTGGTCTTTTTTCCTAGAAGCATTGGTTCGCCTAAATCTCCCACCAGGTGTGAATAGCACGGTAGTGTCTAGGGTGATTAATTATGAGGTTTCATGTATTGAACACATTCAAAAAGTGATACATTTCGCATTGTCTTTCTTATTCTACCCTTGATTATGCTTTCCTCTTTAATCTAAAACTCCTCTACTAAAGCAAATCTAAGGGCCGAAAGGATATCTTATATGCCCAACCAGATTTCTATACCTTGAATGCTACAAACTTCCTGTCGTAACGGACTCAAAGACAAAGTAAAAAACATTTTTAAGTAAAAATCTTTTAAAGTAGTGATAAACGTTACTGATTCATAACTGTATGTGAACAGGGAGGGGTTTGCAGCAGCATATAATACTACTCAAATATGAGAATATACTGTCTCACAGTTTTCATCGGAATCACCGCAGTTGATAGACCAATAGTGTAAATAAAACATTTATCAAACAAGCAATACGCAGGCCTTGTATCAGTCAAATTATACAACGTAACAAATGATAATGACATAATGTGATACTCATGTGAAAAAGTAAAGAGACAAGAAAAGAGTAATACAAAGATCAAATTTATGTTACAGAGATAAGGTTCCAACTACCTGGTGGTAAAAGGAAGACTGTCTCTTGACAGCAGAAACCAAATCATATGTGATAGTATTTAAAGTCTCAATATGCTTATTGGAAGTTCCTCCAGTTGAAGGACTCCTAAAATCAAGCTCAAAAGGTTCATCTGGATAAAAACTGGCCCATATTTCTGCAGTTTGCTGTTTTGCTTTCTCATGTACAGTAGACTGGACATTTTTTTTGTCCAAGACTCTCCCATATAATTTCTCACAGTCCTTTCTGTACTGTATCTGCCCTTTCAAGCAAATATATCATATGAATAGATTAGAATTTCATCGTAGAAGCGCAAAGGAAAAAAAATTGGAGCTAAATATCCAAGCATAAAATCGTCCTAGTCGGATGGGCATACCGGATTAAGCCGATGGCAGTGCCATATCCATTCACAATCAAGAGGGACAGTCAAAGATTCACCTATATCTCCAGATTCAGTGTGCCTGGCCAACAATGGAAGCCAGCAAGTCTTGTACCTAAATTTCAAAGCCTTGGGTTACATCTGAACAAAAATTACTTCAATGGAACTCTTTATGGCAAAAGTCGACTAAAAAAGGCCTAGGTCCGCCAACTAAAGCAAAACTTAAGAAACAATTTCAAGCAAATGCAACGTAAACGTTCCATTGAATGGGGGAAATTTCTCAATTCAGCAACCAGAAACACCACGGACCATAAACTTGGTATCGGATTATGGTTTGTGTTTTAGTATTTTAAATCACGCTGCCCTCTGCATCAGCTGGCACTATGACACAATTATTCAATTCAATATTCTAATTTATAAATATTGGCACTTCCCAACCTGTGGATCGCCCTCTGAAGTAGAGGGCCGTCATAGAGAAACCGATTACGATCCACAGCAGCAAGGAACTCGAGCTGCTGCTTGGCAGCAGCCACTAGATCTAGGCTGATCAAAATCTTCTGGGCCTCAAGCCACTCTGCTTCCTGTTCCCTCTCCATTTCCGATTCAACAAGGACCAAAGGCTCGCACAACGGTTTTAACCCTAACTCAGCAAGGTCCTTAGAGTTCTTCACTCATTCAGTTCTGAAATCACATCCAACACAAAATTTCAAATCCCAATTAGATTTCATCGATCAGCAAGGAAAATTCATTGCAGATTACGGTTAGCGGGGGGAAAGGGAAATAGATAGGAAATGAGGCAATCTAATACCGGATCAAGTAATGAACAGTTTCAGAGAAAGAAGTCGACAAGAAGGAAAAAGAAAAAGAATAGGCGACCTGAAAGCGGGAGGGAAAAGCATCGATCTCCGACAGTTGATGACTTGTTACTCGCGAGTTGCAGTTCGCTTTGTGGGAGAGGACCCGAATTCCCCATTTATAGGGTTTGGGGCCAATGCAGACGATGAAACCTCATTATCCGTTGGGCCCGCTGGGTTGGGGCACTGGAATTGGCTGACGGGAATTAAAAATTAGAGAACTCACATTGAGGCCCCCCGAAACCTTAATATTTATAAATTAATGAATCAGATTAAATTTTTCTCTGATAAACAGAATTTGATAAAAATGAAAAATACCATGAATTAGATATTTGAGTGTGAATTTGAAAAATGGATGAGAGAGAGTAGTGTTTTTGCAAATAGTTAGCTTCGAATGGTCTCATTGTAATTGCCCCTAAAAATTATTTAGAGCTCAAAACTAAAAGCAAATATTATATTAATTATTTCCTTAAATATTAGATGAGTCATGTGGACAGAAAGATTAAATATTTATATCAAAATTTATACAAATAATTTAAGGGATTGCTTGATTTGCTAAAAAAGAAACAATATTAAAGATTTATAATGTACAATGATTACAATGTATTTGAAATAATTTCTAGTTGTTTGGTTCACTAGAAAATAAATTTAAGATTTCTTTTTTTTTTTTAATAGATTGAAAATAATGTATTTGCATGGACAAAAGATCTCAAAGAGCGGCAGTGACGCCTTAAGGACTGCGTCTCGGGTGGCAAGGCGGCGGCGGTGGCGGCATCGGGCAGTGGCGAATGGCTGCCAGCAGAGGTTGGCGGCAGAGGATAACGGCGGGGGTGAACGTCAACGTTGGGAGGTGTCGACGACAGGTGAGCAGGCAAGCAAGCAGCGGGCCGCAATGTCCGTGTCGGGCTTGGGGGGGCATGTCGGGCCGCAATGTCCGTGTCGGGCTGCGGGCGGCATGTGGCTGAGGTGGCGGGCGGCGACGGCAAAGGCATGAGGCACCTGGTGGCCGGTGGGGCAGGGCGGTAGGCGGCATTAGAGGCGGCGGCACGTAGGAGTCTGCGGGCAAGCATGCGGGTGGTAGGCCGCGGGCGGCGGCAGGTAAGCGGCAGCGACAGGCATGCATGCGGAGGTAGCGAATTAAGTTTTATTTTCTCGCCAGAAATTTGACATCATATTAAGTGATTGTATAGTTGGGAAGATATAATCAAAATGTCCCGACCTTTTATGAATGTTACCTAAGAAGAGTAAACAAGCTTGGGAAAATTTAATGTTAATCTATTAGAAAAAACCCCATAGCAATTTTATTAAAGGTATTATAAAAAAAAAAAAAACTAACATGCAATATAAACCATAATTAGCATTAAAACATTAGAGATTTATATTAATTAGAGTGATTCACCATCTGCTAAAGCGTGCAAGTACTAAAAAAAATGACCAATGATTTTTGTAAAAAAATTAATCAAATTTATTTAAAGTAGAACTTTGAATTAAGCTCGCAGTGACCGAGTTTTCCATCATCTCTTATATTGAAAATACTAACCTTAATTTTACAATCAAACAATGGGGATCAATAAAATGATAATCTTTAGCTGAGAGCATAATCCTACAAAAAATGAAGCACCTTGGGGATTAAGATGAAGCTGAGAGTATAATCCATGTTGGGATGCATTGTCTTAGGGTGAGGTTTCAGGACTTATTTTAATAATCTTTAATTTTCATTCCATAACACAAGCACAAGGTCCTTTTGATTAAAGACATTCAAAATATTTTGGACAACATTTTAAAATTTGTAACAGAAGGTCTCATAAGTTCTTAAAGTGAATATACGCTTTTGAGAGGGAATGTTACTAGAGAATTGTCAAAGAGCAGAGAAAGTATATTTATATAGCAAGAAGTGAAGGGAACCAGGGAAAAGGCTTTGCCAAATTAATATAGGATAAGATAGGAGTTCTAGATTATTATGTCATGAGTGAAACAATTTCAAAGTGAGGGTTTTATAAGACCATGCCAAAAAATGCATTCATCACACTCCTCAAGCTTACTTTATAAGAGAAATCAGAGACCAATTTTTCTATTTATAGATATAATGCAATTAAAATCTCTCATCATTATTTTATATCAATAATCTAAAGGTTAAATATTTTTATGAGAATTCTTAAAAAAAATTCTTTGTTAGAAAATTTCTTAACTGCACAAATATCATCTGATGATGATTTGGTTGAAACACGGTAGAACTTCATTAATCTAAACTCTACCTCCATGAGAAAAAAAAAAATTGTCAAGGTTGCCTTCAATAGGGTGGGGAAGCATTGAAATCTTTTAAAAGAGAGATGGCCATTAATAAAATCCTTAGGCTTTAATTCATAGAAGGCAAAGGAGATTAATCCACATTCCAAGCACTGAGATTAACATCTAATTAAATTTTATTATTAATAAATAAATAATTTAGCCTAAAAATACACACCATATGAGTATATAATTAGGCGTCTAACTCCCATCATCAGTATGACAGCTCAAGCATATATTAATAAAAACATCAACTCATTTTTTTTTTTTATCAACTTCTCAATGATTTGATTGTGACACACATAAACACATCGGTCCAATAGTTCAAAACATCATTCTCGCACTTGATTTATAAATATCAATATTCTAAGGTGTCCTCTACTTAATTATCCATTTTAATTTTTGATAAATATGATTAAATTCACCAAGTTAAAAAAAATACTAAATTTATTTGATTTATCAAAATATCAGAAGGGTTGCTTGTAGCAGCAATCAGAAACACTAGTCGACATTACCACACATCCATTGTTGTACTTGGCGTGTAGTACAGTACTTGTTGCCAATAGATGATACTTGATAGAACATTAAATAGAGAGAGAGAAGACAATTATTTTAGCAAAGTTCAAACTTGAAGAATTGAAATTAAATAATATAAATTGTTAGGTTTCTTCTTGTAACGTACAAAATATGTTAATCTACTTATAATTATATTGGTCTTTTTAGGCATTTAAATACATGCTACACAATATTTTGTGTATTTATATCTCTAAACACCCAAACGTTTATATTTATACAAGATTCAACATTTTAATATCACATTAAAAAAAATATTTAGATTTTAAAAGTGAATTTATAATATTAAAATGTTTTAGTAATAAAAATAGAAACTTAGATGTTAGATATGTAAATACGTTAGAATTGTGTGATATTTACTTAAATTTATGTTTTTCTTTCTGAATTTAGGGAACAAGGACCGGTTCGGAATCCAGAAGTTTCGGTTTTAAGTTGTCTTAATTTATTGAACTAATTGGAGTAAAATAATTAAGAATAGTGTATATTGATCAATTATGATGAATTATGAAGAAATGTTGATTAGCAGTTTAGTAAAAATGTTTGCAATGTTTGTTAGTTGCAATATTTGTAAATCACACCCAAGAAATAGATTCATACATAAACACGCGCATCATTTGTGTGTTTTGTATCATAGATTATTTTTCTAAATCACACCCAAGAAATAGAGCGTAAATGAGGTATGAGTAGATATATATATATATATATATATATATATATATATATATGTCGCGTATTCAGGTCAGTTGGTCGGGTATGTGTTTATCAGTTGTAAGTCCCCTCTGGTCTGGGGTTTGATTCCCCCCGGTGGAGTGTGTGGTACTCAAATTGTTAGGTGCATTGGGAATGGTCGGGGCTCGTATGATAACCTCATGTCATTCTTTTTAATATATATATATTAACAAAGATGAATAGTATCCCTTCTTTATAAAATGTTTCTCTTATTTATAGAGGAAATAGTACAATAATAATATTAAAATTTTACCCCATTTGGAGAAAGGATGTATTAGGGTATTTTTTGTATTTTTTTACTGGGGTATTTCTGGTATTTTTAACGTGTTGCTTATCGTTTACTTGTATTTTGGCTCGGTCGGCTACTCAATTGATTTTGCTTGGCAATCTCAGCTCGATGGCAGGGTTTGATCAACTCATCCAGTATGGTTGAGTATCTTCAATCCTAATAAGGAGTATTTGTGTCTTTTTTTCAGGTGGTCAAAGATATTGTAGGTTTGGCTCTTCCATTGGGTTGGTTTTTTTGCAGTGGATTGCTCAAACAATCTCTCGTCTTGTTTTTAATCGAATGATTTATACTTGAATCACTCGGTCACCTTCTTGTCTGCTTTTTGACTTGATTGATTTTGACCTAATTGATTTGTTTTGTAGGGCTTGGCCCGTCTGGATAGGTGATTCCCTTTAGTGGATTTGCCCCCATCATAGGGCTGTTAAATTTTTGTAACATCAATGCAAAATATATATATAGATTGTGTGTAAGGCTTTAAGCCCGTAACTGCTGCCACCAAAACAGTGAAAAACTACACACAAAAAAATGAAAGATTTACATACATAGCACTTAATTTCCGTGTATTTATATATCTAACACCTAAATTTCAATTTTTGCATATGCAAGATTATATATTTTTGTACTTTAAGAAAAAATAGTTATATATTTTTATCTGATATGAAGGATTGAGATAGTATAGACATACAACGTAATTTTTAGGTGTTGCATATGTAAATATATAAGAAATGGGTGGTATGCATGTAAATGCCTCATAAAAGAGATGTCCTCCTTTGCTCCAGTGTATCTCACTTGTAGCCATGGGCTTAAATGAAGTCCTGAGTGAGGGGGAAACTACATGGGCCCAAAACAAATGGCCGGGAGGGCTAGGCCCAAGTATCGAAAAAAAATTATTTATAAATTTTGTTGCATTTCTATAATATGATTTATTTTATTTAAATTATGCTTTTTTTAATTTTTTTTATTTAAATTAAGATTTTGTATGCCCTCTAAAGAGCACCAAGCTAAATATAATTGACATAAATAAAAAATATATATATTAGCATTATTTTATGAATAAATTAGTAGTTCTAACTTATAGCATAAGGAGTGCCGCAAATCCCGACTAATTGGTTGGCATCCACTGTATAAGACCCTCAGTTCGGGGGTTCAAATCCCCTCTGTCACAGTTGTCATTAAAGAGATGGAACTCAAATTTTTAGGCACATTAGGGGTGGCTAAAGACTTGTATAATATCATCTAGTCATTCCTTATATTATTAAAAAAAAAAACTTATAGCATAAGAAAAAAAATCATATGCTATAATAATAAATATGGGTGTATATTATTTGATCAAAATTGAAAAATCAAGTTAAATTAAATAAATATGGTTGATTTGATTCGGTTTCAAATATATATTTCGATTTTTTATTTATAAAACTTTCATATTCACTTTTAGTTATTGTTATGATTTTATTGTTTATTTAGCATACAAATCTAACATGTTTGTATAAATAACATACAATTCTGACCTATGTGTATATATAAGGATTGTTCATATAAAAGACCCAAATCTTTCATATTACACTAAAACTACCACTAAGCTTGCCTTTCCTAAATTGAAATATAAATTTGTATTGCTATGTTTTAATGTGATTATGACATTTTTAAGTATTACAAGATTAAATACAAAAATTTAGGTATTAGATATAAAAAAGTATAGGTATTGTACACTGTATGTAAATTCTACAACACAAAATTAGTGCAACAAACCGTTTCCCGCATATTCTAATGGTTATTTTTTGTTTGTTTCCCTCAACAATTTCGCATTTTTAGTGATGTTATATTATTTGAATGAAAAAGATTGATGTTGTTGACATGGGATGAGTAAAAAAGAAGTTTTTAAGGTAGTGTATGTTGTTTAGATCTACCATACTTTCTTAAGTCTAGTTATAATATTTCTTTTTGCAATTTGTTTGAGCTCTTTATAGTGGCATTGTATTTGAAACATGTCCTTATATCCATAATCTTAGGGGTTGTTTGGGATCACTTTTGGTTCTTGTTTTTTTTTTTTATTTTATTTAAAACAAATTATGTTTGATATGTTTGATTGAGATACAATTATTTTTTTTAAAATGCTCAAACTACTAAAAGTTATTTTGAATGTTTTCAAAATATGTTTATTTATTTTTAGAAACAAAAAATAAGAATGTATTAAACACATTAAACTAACATGTTTTTAAAAATAAAGGAGAAAAGAAAACAAAAATAAAAACAAAAAATAAAATTGATCCCAAACAGTCTAGTAGTACTAATAGATGAAACTTTCCATCATTATGTTAAGGTGGTCAGCCATTTAGGTAAAAAATCTCAAGTTATTGTTAACTTAAATTTGATTGATGTTCTTTATTTGTAAGGTTTCCATTAAGTCAAAGTCCAAAACTTATTTATGCTTTGGGTTGTTAGTTTTTTTAAATATTTCACTTTATAGAAAATTAAAAATTATTTTTGAGATGTCAACACAAAATTCATTCAGTTAAGTGTGAATTTTTTGTTATTATGTGGAGTCTGATTGTGTTAATTGATTGTTCACTCAGAGCCTTCAATTTTATCGATCAAGTTTGAAGATGAGTTTGTTAAAGGGTACGAAGGGGTGTTCCCCCTATATTGGGTTATGGGGCGCTACTTGATAAAATATTATTTTTCTTGTACACAATGCCTCAACATATAGAAGGCAACGCTGCAATTTTAATTCCATGTTAAGAACCCAAGAGTACAACACTACACCATTTGAATGTCACTATAGCACCTCTTTGGAGCGCTACAGTGCCACTCTCATGGCACCCACAACACAACTAATCAAAGTTGAGCAGTTCTTCACTTAAAGTTTCAACTTTGCAAATTGGAAAGTGCTAGATTTTGATTTCTTATGCACAAAAAAGAGTAGAAGAGTTTCTTGAAGTATTACAGAGTGTGGAGAAGCTTAAGTGTGGTATAATTTGTACAATTTTCCTCATTTTTTCATGGTAAATTTCTTGGTATGTCGTGGCTCGTGATTTTCTCAGATCTTTTCATGTTAAATCTTGTGTTTTTTTCTACCCTTTTGTTTAAAGTTTCGCTTCATATCTCTCGAATATGTTTCTTGATTTATTCACATCTCTCCCAACATTTTAGCATAAATATGTAAAGCACAGATATTTGGAATCAAATTTTTGTTGATGTGAAATTTATTTTTAGCAGTTTTATAGTTGGAATGTCCATCTTGTTGAAATAAATTGGATGGGCCTATGATCATAATATTTTGACATCATTAAGATAATCAAATACTTTAAAATTTTTAAATATTTAGCAGGGGTCATCCAAAAGTATACAATATGATGTTTGAGATTTTTTTTGCAAAAAAATATCAAAATACGAGAACAAAAAAAAAATCTTTAAAGATATATTATTTCACGCTTGAAGGGGAGTTAGAGTTGAGATAGCACCTTATGTGAAAAGAAAAAGAAATAAAGCTTTGTCCATCAATCAATACAATGATCACAATCATTTGCTCACCAGCAAACAATATTGATGACCACTAACATTCGTCTTCACTAGATTATTATCAATTGACTGACATCACCTTCCATTAACCAGCACCCACATCCCTCTAGTAGTTGTTGCCTATTCTTAACTAACATGAACAACCATTATCATATGACCATCAACCATCAATCAACAACAACACCCATCACACTCCTTATTCTTTCTCGAGTGCTTGTCATTGCTATCACAAGAGGCCAAGAAAATTTTCTTGACTTCTTAATTTCTCTATCTCTAGTTTGAGGGAGTGATCAACTTTTGTAATCTTGACTTTTGTTAATATACAAGATTGTTATAATGGCGTCATACCCTTCTTTCTCGAGTGTTATAATCTTGACTTTTGTTATATATATAGAGTTTTCTAAGTGCAAATTTTTGCACTTCTTTTGAGTGTCACTTATTGTTTGCAGGAGAAATTTTATGCACATTAAGATAAATAACTTGTACTCTCCCATCTTTATTTTTTTTAACATGAAACATTTTTGGTATTATGCAAATTTAGTTGTGTTGAGAAATTTAGAGCGAAGAAAAACAAAAATTGACACAAATTCAGAAGAACACACAGAGATTTAACGAGGTTCGGCAAAGATACTGGACTCCTCTGAAATAGTGAAATTCGAAAAAAACGCAAATCCAAAAGAAGAACAAGTTGCATCTAATTTTCAATTCATACTCCAAGGGCTCTAATGTTATGGTTGTTCACATTAAGAGTAGAAAACAATCATTATACAAACAAGAAGTGATCAGAAGAGAAACTCGTTACCATAGAAAGTGTTGAATCTTGATTTCTTGTGCGCAAAGGAGAGGAGATAAGCATTTTAAAAGTATTTCAAAGTATGGAGAGACTTAAGTGTGGTCTAATTCATACAAATCTCCTCATTTTCTACATATTGAATTTCTTGCTATGTCGTGGTTTCGTGATTTTTTTCTGTTCTAGGATTTTTCATGTTAAAGCCCGTGTTTTTTGTGTTCTTTTTTTTTACTTTTATGCCCTTATGCTCAAGGATTTGCTTTGAATCCCTTGAATATATTTTTTGTTATTTATTCACAGATCTTCCAACATTTTAGCATAAATATGTAAACTACAAATAGTTGGAATCAACTTTATGTTCATCTCAAATTTATATTTAGCAAGTTTATAGGTGGAATGTCCATCTTGATGAAATGAATTGGATGGGCCTAAGATCATCATATTTTGACAGCTTTTAAACACTTAAGTACTTACAAATTTTTAATATTTGACTTGGGTCATCCACATGTTTCCAATAAGATGTTTGATAGCAAAAATAATCAAAATGTGAGAAAAAAAATCTTTAAATATTTATTATTTCACACTTGAAAAAGAGTCGGAGTTGATATAACATCTCATGTTCAAAAGAAATCCTAAAGCTTTGTCTATCAAACAAAATGATGATCACCATCATTTGCTCACCAGCAAGCAACATTGATAACCACAGACATTCGTCATCACTAAACTATCATCAACTGACTAACATCACCTTCTATTAACTTACACCAACATCCCTCCAATAGTTGACGCCCATTATTAACTGACACCAACCACCATCACTGTCTGACTATTTACTATCATTCAACAGCAACACCATTACACACCATATAATCTCCTTGAGTGCTTGTCACTACTATCAGGCCAAAACAATTATATCGACTTTTAAATTTCTCTTCCTTAAATTTGTGAGAGTGATAAACTTCTATAATTTGTACTTATGTTCATATACATGATTATTATAATAGGGTCATACCCTGTGTATATTTTTTATTGAGTTATATAAATGCAGATTCTTGCACTTCTTTTGAGTGTCATTTATTGATTTGTAGGTGAAATTTTATGTAATGTTAAGAAAAATAACTTGTACTCTCACATCTTAATGTTTTTAACATCTTCATTATGCTAGTTGAGTCACATCTCACTTTCACTTCATACTCTGAGCTCTAATATTATGGTTGTTCATATTAAGAGTAGAATACAATCATTATACAAATAAGGAGGGATCAAAAGAGAGAACTCATTATCATAGAAGACTGAAGCTCGCTAATTTTATTACTAGCAAAAAATCTCATACCTTCCAATTCACTATACAACCAATTATGCACACTTAACAGAGACATAAATAGAGAGAATAACAAGGAGCTGAATCTCAGGCAAAAAACATCAATCTTATTAGCAAATGAACCTAAAACTAATGCCTTCTTGCTCTGCCACCAAAAACACTGGTCGTCACCTTATAAGTTGGCTTCCAGAGCGAACAGAAGGAGACAATTTGCCCTTTCCAAGACAATCCCACGGCCCCATCCGCCCCAACCTTCATCTCCCAATTCCCATCATATTTCTTCAACAAAGCTCTCCCTGCCTCTATCGCCTCCTCCGCAAACCCTTCCTCTTTAAACCCTTCCCCCTCCATCCTCTCCCTCCACCTCTCCCTCCCCCTTCCTTCCCCCTCATCCCCCTCCTCCTCCAACAATCCCGCTGCCTCCCCCTCCACCACTGTCCTCTCCTCACTATCCCTCCCCTTAAATGCCACATTAGTCGAGTCCAAAAATCTCCATAACAACTCCGCCCTTTTTCCAAAACCCTTATCACCACCTCCACCCCCACCCTCCACTTCTTCCATCTCAGTCAATACTACCAAATCCGGCTCCATCTCCCTCATCATCTTCCAAAACCCAAACCCGACCCGCCCGGCCCGAAACTGCAAACACAACACCATTATCTCCTTCTCCACCCCCCTTCTCATCCCTCCTCTCTCCACCCTCAAATTCAAATCAATAGACTTAGCATACCTCATCAACTGCGGCCCAAAATCATAACCTGCCGGAGCCGACCCGAACGGCCCCCCCGACCCAATTTCAACCACGGTCAACTGAACCATCCCCTGCCCCACCAACCCGACCCCGCGTCTCGCAAGCGCTTCCATTAGCGTCGGCCATTGCAATCCATGCGAAACTCCAACATCCACAACGTGAAGACTCCCGCTCCTCACAGCCCCCGCGCGCCCGCACGCCGCCGCTTGAAGAATCGCCGCGTTCGCCAAACAGTTCGGAAACGCGAACCAAGCGCTTACATCGTGGAACTTTATCAGAGCAGAGCGAAAAAGCCGAGGTTCCGTAGACAAGTAGTTCAGCGGCGAAGAAGAGGAAGAAGAGAAGGAGCGGGAGAGGGCTTGCAGGCCGTAGAAAGCGAGGCGATGGTTTGCGTCGCCGGTGGGCGATGCTAGTTCCTGAAGAACGTAGATAAGGTGCTGCGCGCGGGAGAGGTTCGCAGCATCGATTGCCGCCGCGAGAGGATTCAAAAGCTGCTCCGCCCACCTCACCTCTTTGCTCCCACCACCAACTCCCCCGCCACCGCCGGAGTTTGATAAGCTTCCTCTTCCTTGCACTTTCCTTGATCCGTTATTCACCTGCGGCTTACGTTCTTCGTCAAGCTCGCCGGCGGTTTGCCTCGCAGCAAGTTTGCGTTTTTTGGGTATTTCCGATCTGGGTGTCTCAGGGAGCGGTTCCGGCTTGGCGGCCATGATGGCAATAGGTGGTACGGCGGCGGCGGTCAAAGACATGCTTTGTTGCTGAACCCACCAGTCGCAGGGGAGCACCTCTTCAGGAACAGAGTAAGGTTCGTTGAGAAAGGTGGGGAGGAAGGAGATGGAATCCTCAAGCCAATCCATGAGATGATGGTGGTGGTGGTGGTGATGGTGCCCATGGTGCGATGAGAGGTTGGAGGCATCCAATCCCTCCTCCGGCGTCATTGAAAGAGGAGGGGGAAGGGTTGGATCTTCTAAAGATTCAATCTTTTTATGCTTTATGTGATTCTGGAGTGGATCAGAAGGGAGAAATTTAATGGCTTTTAAAGAGGGAATGGAGACAGAAGGGTAAAAAGGAGAAGAAACAAGACTCAAATTTTTTTGTGAGGAGATGACGATTATTGTTTGTCAGTCCAATTTGTTGGCATTGTTTGCTTTTGATTTATTAAATTGTGAGATAAGTATGGAATGATTAGATTTATGGGAGCACTGTTTGATGTGGGTTCGGGATATAATATATATTCACTTTGTTCTTAGAGATGAGGTCATTTCAGCAGATGTAAACTGTACAAGTTGAGATTTTTTTATTTGTAGAAATTTTTTCTTTATTTAAATTAAAAAAATTGTATGGTGAGTGATCGATTTTTAAGTTATTTAGTGGCCTGCATGTCGCTTCAGGCTGTTTTTCAATAAGAATTCTGGCTGATCAGGCTTCTTACTCATATATATATAATTTAGGCATTAGATATGTAAATACGTAAGAATTGTGTGGGATGTATGTAAATTTTTTTTTCCAACTGAATTATAGGAGTGAGAGCAGACTCCTTGTATCATGGAGAAAAAATTATTGCATCAGGATACCTGACACAAATTTGCATTAGGACACCTGAAGTAAATTTGTAATTAATTGGTCATGTGTTAGGATAGATCCCACACTTTTAAAAAACAATCAACCATTGTATTTCAATGAGGTTCACATTTTGATATAGTCAATTTTAATTGGACACCTGACATAAATTTTCGTCAGCTGTCCTAATACAATAATTTCTAATCATGAAGAAGCCAAAACGGAAGCTATCTTGCAGCTTCGTTATAACAAACCACGACGAATGTAAACTTGAAGTACACTTTAATATTGTTGATGTAATTATGACATGGATAGGCAATATTAAAAATAAAAATAAATCCTAATCATCATCATACTTGGCCTTATCCTAATTATTTAGAGTTGCCATAAGATGAAACATCATAATGCCTGCCTTCATAATTAGTGGCTAATATTAAAACAAATATATAAGGAGTACTTACTCTTATCATAAAAAATCTTATCTAGTTGATAATATTCAAAACAATGCATGAACATCAAAGTCATTCAAAAGAAATAATTACTTCAATTAATACTCCTATAAAATGGAGGATTATATGCATATAAGAAATCATAGGATATTATTTATTTTTTCTTAGAGTAATACAATATTTGGCATAGCATTTTTAGATTTTTGGCTTGGTGGTGTCATTAATGCTTGTTACTATCGGGCTATCAACAATGGGTTGGGGTATCCCAACCTAGTTGAACTTGTCTACCGACTCAACTTCGTGGTAGCACCATTTTATCATATTTAAATCATGAGAGAGCATGAAATGTGTTTTTTTATAGTTGATATTGAGAACAAAAGAAATACAACAAATGAGGATTGATATAAGTTTTATGAAACTTATAAAAAAGATTCGTATTTAATGTCTTTTGATAAGTTTTTCTACCATGAAATAGCTCTATAGAGTTAGTTATCATGAATGATACTCCACTTCATATATGAATTCATCATCATAACAACTATGTTATCCAATTACTGATAATGACAATAAGAGTGTCCCAAACATGCAAGGCAGACGATGTAGCCGACTCAATTGACCTAAAAAATTCATCTTGCGACTTCTGATCCATTTTCTTCTTCACGCGCTATGTCCATGTCTTCTCTCCTTCTTCCAGCGACACCAAAATCATCTCCTCCCTCTCACCGTCGACGGTCGCGGGTCGCCGCACCTCTCCATCGTCGGTCGCAGCACCTCGTCGTCGCCGGTCGTCGTTCCTCCCTCCGGCCACCGAAATCCGTCGCTACCCTAGTCGATCGGAAAAAGGTAACTTCGAGATTTTTTTTTTTTTTTAATTTTGGTATGTCTGTAACATTTGAAGTTTAGGTGTTAAGAATGTATATGCGTAAGATTTCAATGGAATGTATGTAACATTTGAAGTTTAGGTATTAGGAATATATATTCATAAGTTAGGTTTAGAGTAATGCAGATTTTAGCTTTAGCTTGGGATTTTAGGTATATATATTTATTCACTTCTAGATAATATTCAGGTGAGATGAGCTGTTAGAGAAGGATAGAATAGTGAGAAATGGAACTTCTATAATATATGTTGTTAGAGGTAAATTGTCAATCTAAAATTAATAAACTTAATGAGAGGTAAGATAATTAGATGTATTAGTTGCATTAAGAAGTTACTAATAGAAGACACGAGTCCAAAAATTATTGATGTCAATTACTAATGAAAAAAAAACACGCATTTAAACCTAAGTCACATCAAATTTTTCAATATGTAGACCTGCAAAAGCATTCCCCAAGTATATGAAACTCTTCATTTAATGGGTCTACCTAAAAAGGCAAAAACCCAATGATATTTTCGTGTAAGCTTGTTTAAAGAGTCTAGCAATAGAGAAAAGTTCTTAATGTTTAGTAAGGTGTTTGTATAAATTGAAGTTTTGGTGTCAGCTAGGTATGTATATACATAAGAGTTCAATAAAATGCATGTAAATATTGTACTTCAGGTGTTAGGTTTGTATAAACAAAATTATTTATGTCAAAATATTTTGAGTTATATGCGTAGGTAAGGTTGTATGTTGGTATAAATTGAAGGTTTGATGTTAAGGGGTTTTTTTTTTTTTTTTTTTTTTTTTTTTACATAGATACGATATGTTACCTATTTAGATTGAGCACATTCCTCATTTTATTTATGTATACTGCTTCTGATTTTTTTGTTGACAATCCTGCTACAGATAACCACAGGTGGTGCTTGTGATGAGTCACCTCAATGGGTAAATGTAAGTAAAAATTGATTTTTTTTTCATATTTATTTTTACTCTTAATGTTTAAAATGTTGATTAATAATTAGCTTCTATTATGTAGGAGGAGTACGAGCGGGCCCGGGAGAGGCAGTTGTCCTCCCAAACCCCGAGCACTGCTAGCAATAGTGGTACTCAGTCTAACACTACGCAGTCTAAGTTTGAGCTATGGATGCAAGCGGCGGGGAAGAAGAAGATCGAGCACTCTCGTGCTTCTGTGGGTGGCCTGAGCTCGTCGCACCCAAGTACTGTGGAGCTTGCTAGGCAGGTCGTTGCTATGGCTGAGGAGGTTCACCATCTACGTGAAGTTCAACAAAAAATTGAGTGGAGAATATAATGTCTTACTAAGAATATAGAAGATACTTGGAGCAAGCGAACAGTGACTGTTGCAGTCGAGGAGGAGGATAAAGCGAAGGAGGATGATTAGGAGGATTAGAATGTGTTTTTATGTATTTTTAATTTATGAAATGTTTGAACTTATATTGAAATAGGTGTAGCTGTAAACTTTTGATAATTAAGATTTGTGACAATAACTTCTTTTTAAGTATTTATATTTTTAAGGCTTTGAACTGTAATATAGTTGGATATAATGTTGTTCTGATGTAGATTAAACGTTACTTTTGTTGTATTGAGACAAAGCTCTTACTCTCATTTTTCTTGCTTTTAGATATAGTTGCTACTTGTGTTTTACCTTTACTACACTGTTTCTTTCTGCTTATGATTTTTTTCCTCGCCAGCACTAATCTTTTTAATGTCATTCATTTGTTTACAAATGGCCACAGGTGATACAAGTGGTCAGCCACATCATTGACCCATGTTTTAGGGACCCTTGAGGCCACCTACCGTTGCAGGAAGAGGAGGTCATCTACTTCTACCGCTACTTTCACTATTGCTACACCTTTTATGACACCTTCCCCACCGGCTATTGTTATGCCTTCTGTGGCACCTCCTCCTCCACAGGTTGTTGCCACACCTTCTATGTCACCTTCTCCCTCGCCGGTTGTTGTCAGCCCTCTTGTGGCACCTGCTCCCACACTTGATGATGCCCCATCTCATGTGACGTCTGTTGCTTTCATACATACTCCCCCACCTGCTGCTATCACACCTCTTGAGCCTGACCCGTCGATTCCTGCCCCCTCATCGCCGAGGGTACACTTACTGTCAGATGGTGACTGGTAAGTTTTTTTTAACATTGTATTACCTTTATTCTTCATGTTATAGTTTTTTTGGTAACTAAATTGTTTCTTAAGCAGATTGAGTCTCCACAAGTCTGTCACCTGCATCACAGAGATTATCAAGAGCAAGTACGACGAGCCATATATGTCATGGAAGCAGATACATGTACTCACTCAAGACTTGTTATTCAGAGAGTTTGAGGTACGATCATTTAATTTTAATTAAATTTGTATATTTGATTTAATTTCTTATACTAACACTTGGATTAATTTTAATGTTGCAGAGGTCCTTCACGAGCACAACCAGTAGATCCATTGTTTCTTCAAGATTCTGTGCAGGCATCACCGTGCTAACATGTTCACAATAGCCTGCCGGAGGGGCGAGCGGCCTGTTTGGACTATTGAGGGGCTCTAGGATTTGTTGACTACAGTTTGGGCATCTTCTGATTATAAGAGGAAGAGACACGCGAATCGGGTGAACCAAGCGATGGAGGGGATCAGGGGAGTTGCGCTCCATATTGGCGGATCGATCCCCCAAACGGAGCACTACAGGCGGCGAGTAAGATTTTCTTCGATATTTAAAAAATAATTCAATTGTTGGAGTAACTTTTTTAGCGATAATCATTTTTGTACGCTGCACAGGCCAAGAAGTTGAGTCGTGTTCCCTCTATTCCGAAGCTGCATATTTGAACTAATCGGCACCTGGGGACCACACAATGGTTCTCAGAGCATTCTTGGTGGGTTTTCATAAGTTAAAACCTTAAATTAAAAGTTTATTTTAACTTTAAATGTTGAAAGTGTCAATTAAACGTTGGTTTTCCTTATGCAAGAGGAGCTTTAGCAGCTCTGAGGGAGGCACTTGGTCGCTCAGTCCCAAACTTTAGAAAAAAACAGTGGTAGTTAGTCTACCATTGTGCAGTCCGAGTACGAGCTTTGGACCCACCCGACAGGGAGGAATGAGGGGAGGGTTTATGGCCTTTGAGGCTAAGCTCTCCTGTGGTCTCATTCTTAGTTCCTCGAGCTCCTCACAGCCAGACCAGGACACTCTTTTCAGGCAGGTGGCTGCAATGAATGAAGAGATCTGACAGTTGTGCAAGCAAATGCTAGAAGGCCAACACATAGTTGAGAACTTTATAGTGTGTTGGCGGAGATCTTAGCAAATAGTTGGGGCAACCAGCCGATGACATCCTCGTAGGAGTAGGAGGAGGAGAATGATGGATGGATATGATGAGTAGTATTTTTTTTATGTTTTTTTTAATTTGTAAATATTATGTTGAACATTTGTTGTAGAATTTTTTGAATTAATTTTTCTATTCTTATTTGAGACGATTTGTGACAGTATCTTACTTTTATTAATGATAATTTTTAAAGATTTGATATGTGGTATGGTTATTACTTAATGTGGTATGCAATGTGAAATGTATCCTTGTTTAGGTTGTGGAAAAATTACCAATATTTAGAATTTTTTCTGTATTACGGGTTTTGCATCGAATTTGCGTATGTAGTCAGACGCAAACTTCAACGTGAAATTGATAGAAATTTTCCAACGCAAATTCAACAGTAATCCAATCGTTTGATATTTTTAGACGTAAATTTTGGTGCACGGTATAGACAAATCAAACGCAACTACGACGCAACAACTCACGCAAATTATTTGTTCAGAATATTTCAATATAAATTGGACGTAAATAAAATTACTAACCCCCGATTCAACGACAAAAAAAACCGGACATAAATCCGACAATAACCCTTAGATATCGTCATATCAGCATCCAATTTGTGTTTTCTCTAGCTAACACAAATATGTTTAATTTTTGTAGTGGCGAGTGGCATGCAATGACATTTTTTTTTTCTTGGTAAAGGTTTTCAAAATTTTTATTGATGATAGATATCAACTTTATTGACAAGAACATCATTATGTTTGATCTGCGACCATAGAATTTGTGGGTGATGCTAGACAATTGATGCATGAAACTATTGCCCCAAACTCTTATATTCATTTTGGGTCTTATTTTCAACTCCACACAAGTAAAATCTATCTATAACTTGTCATGTTTAGTCAAACTTTTTTAATTACATATTAAACATTAGAAGGAAAGTTTGGTTTGTTCTATGATACATGCTTTCCAACCAATCATGGATGTTTTTGCCTCTTTCATATGACCTCTTGGCTAAAATTTCTTCCCATCAAGCTTTGATGAGAAGCGGCAATTGGGTACTAAAAACTAATGTTCCCATATCCTTATGGCATATTTTTATACATAACACAAAATTCCTATGCATTTAAATATCTAACACCCAAATTTTACCTTCTAGATGTATACCATCCAAACTTTTCATATCATATCAAAATATCATCATTTTAAACTTTTAAAAAGTTAAATGCCCTTCTTCATGCTCATGTAAAGTGATATGTATGTAAAAATTATAGTTTGGATTTTAAATATGTAAATACATAAGAATTGAGTGGTATGCATGTAAGGCCGTTGAAAAAGCCTGTTGTTCATGATCAACAACATCTATTTGACTAGTTAAGTAGCTCGTCTTCGAATCATTCATTCATTAAGGTAGCCGAATACAAATAACTTTCTTAAGATTGATTTATAATTGAGCCGCATACAAATAACCCTTTGTTTGATCCAAGCTCAAAATAAAGGAAATTATATATATTCTTTATATAATAATATATTATATATATTTATATCTAAAATTTAAATCATCATTGCTTATGTGGTTCTCTGTCTTTTATTTCATAGAAATGGCAAAGGTTTGAATCAAACACTATACATGTATTTTTCTATTTAATTTAAACGAGTCAATTTCAAGTCAAATACAAACAAGAATATGTAAATCGAGTAAAAAAACAAACACACTGTTCACATGAACACGAGTCATTTTCAAACATAATTAATTTTGAACAAGTCGAACACTAGCCAGACCTGAGCTCGCTCAAGCTCGATTGATTAATTTACAACCTCAATCTATGTACATCTTCCTTCTTTAGAGGCATTTATAATGTATGTAAATCTTCCTTCTTTAGAGGCATTTATAGGTAAATATAAAATTTAAAAATTAAACACCAACCCACATCATATACTTATGTTCAAATTAGGAAAAAATATTAAGTGTGGACAAGATAGGTGCGGATCATGTGGTATTTGATAGTATTGTGGTGTAATACCACCCGCAACTCAATCAAATACCACCAAAATCCACCAATTCATACATGTGAATTCCACACATAATATTTTCTCTCAAATTAGAGGAGCCTAAAAGAAGTTCATTTATAGATATGGAAGCTCAAGTTTCTCCTAATTTTTTCTCCTTTGACATTATCTTCTTCTACATGTGGAAGGAACCTAAAAATCAGACGTGCATAATTTAGTGATATTAAGAGGAATGAATCAAAATTGTTGAAGGCACTATGTCAAAGTTTATTTATATTGAACTCGTTTAAATTAACCTAGTCAAAACACAATGAACCTAAGAGCTTGGTGGGGGTCTCCACATGGAAGTTAATTAACATTGTTACAATTCAATTTATCTCAAAGTTTCAAATCATTGATGCTTCAAACCAAGAGAATCAAAACTTGCAACCTTGATTGTCTTGGCTCTGCCCGTACGTATATACATATGTATGCATGTATGTATACTATCACAAATTAGAAAATTTATGACAATAGAAAGTGATTTAAAGTTCTAATTTTTGCATGAATATCTAAGTTTTTGTTTGAGACTATCATATATTTCAACCTTTAAAATTATGATTGATATGTCTTCAATAATTTCTATCATTTGACATAAATTTCGAGGAAACTTTTTGAACAAGAAATATTCGATTCAAAATTATGATCATCTATGTCTCTGATTTCAACAAGTTTATAATCAAATTGACCTTCTCGACAATACAAACCCGAAGATACCAAAATTGATTCAATATGAGTCCAATCAAGTTTAGATCAAGTCATGAAAGTCTTATTTATAGGCTTAAGATCACTAATTGAATGAGCAATTGAAATCCAAAATTGAGCTACTTATAATCAAACCAAGCGTCTCGACGAAAGGAATCTAACGAGCCTAAACTTTTTTTAATTATGGTCATTAAGACTCTCAAATAGTAAAAAAAAAATTTATGATCAAAAGGAATCAATATGAGTCATCTAATCAGATGATTGGGTCACTAAAGGATCAAAATGCCCAACCCCTGAAGCATATATATAGATTCCCTCTCATCACATGAGAGGGGAGAAGTTAAATTATAATGTTGTTCTGGATTGTAGATCTGTCAATAACTCTCGACTTTTTGTAGTTGTCAACTATCGTCGACTACCGCCAGCCAGCAACGCCGACTACCGCCAGCTAGCAACCGTCAACCATCGCCAACCATCTCTGCTAGTTACCATCACCGATATATCTCTAATATGGTATAACGACGTATGCCAGATGTTGTGTAATGGATAACGTCATATTAAAGTTTTGGTGATAACTTTTGAACTCAGTAGTCATTGACCACTGTCAACACTCCTCGTCGGCCATTGTCGATCGTCGTCGGCCGCCCATGTTAGCCACCATTCGAAAACTCTGCTAGCTAATGATGTATTGTGAATACAGTGTAACGGTATATCCCAAATACAATACATAAGTATATTCCAAATATGGTGTAAATAAATAACATAGTATTGAAGATTATGTGACAACTCCCGATGACAACTGCTTACAATCGTTGTATTCAAACTATGAAGACTTCTTTCAAACTTCTGAAGCTTCTCCTTACATCATATACTGACAAATGATGTCTTTGCTATAAAATAGTAAATTCGGGAAAAGAGTTACAACCACCAACTGATGTAGCACCAACTACAATTTATGTGACTAACTACGATCTATATAGTTTACTGTTATTGCAGATATCAACTACAATTTATATAACTAATTACGACCTATGAATCTAATTGCTACTGCAACTACTGACTACGACCTATGTGAATAACTATGACCTTTGTAGCTAACTGCTACTGTAGCTATCAATTACAGCCTACGTGACTAACTACAGTTTATGTAGCTAACTTCAACTGCAATTACCATCTAAGAATGAATTTTGTTGCCAACTGATGTTATTGCAGTCATTAACTACGGCCTCTGTAATCAACTGACATTACTGTAATTACCAATTACAGCTTATGTGACCAACTACGGTCTCCATGACTAATTACTACTGTAGCTTCCCACTGCAGTTTTTGTGGCTAACTTATGTTATTATAGTATTTAATTACGACTTATGTGACCAACTGATGATATTTTAGTCATCAATTACGTCTTATGTGACCAACTGGTGATATTTCAGTAACCAACGACAACATATGTGATCACTCTAAATATGGATGAAATAAAAGGAATAAGGATGAAGAAGATAATTAATTACATATATTTTATTACTTCTAACCATTACTTATGCTCACTACAATACTTCTTAAGAAGATCTGAAACTTTGATTCATTGGTTCATTAAGTTTCAACGCTTTAACTGGTCAATTAAATTTCTTTATTATAATTTATTATTGCTATTACCAGGCTTTGTTTAAAAGTCAACTTCTTCCTATTTTATGATAAGAACAATAACAAAAGGCGACATTAGTTATTCATAAATGGATTTTTTCCCATAATTTCTTTATTCAATTTATTTAAATTTTGATAACTAAATAAAATTATAATTAAAAAGATAAGGAAATTGTATTGAATAGATAAAGTTTATTTATATATTTATTTACAATAAATTCTTGTTTCCTAGTTCACCGATGGTAGTTTTGCAAACAATGAGCAAGTGGACCCAAAAGTTAATAATAATATAATTTACATGGATACCATCTTAAAATAGTTAAACTAGTGATATATATTACATCAGGACTCCACATGTAGAGTTACGTGCGGAGTCTAATGAAATTAAGCCGTAGAGGTGATCGGCTCGATAACACATGAAATAATCCTCTTGTTATTCCGTGTCATTGTATGTTATTTAGGTGTTATTATATTCTGAGAATATTCTCGATGTTATATGTTATAATAACTGTTATAATAACATAATAACACATTAATAATACTTGAATAACACACAATAACACCTGAATAACATGGGAGAAGCATTCCCTTGTGTTACCGGGCAGAATTTTTTTTTTTATGTGGCGTGATTTCATTCAACTCCGCACATAACTCTACTTGAGGATGTAATATTTTTTCACGAAACAAAGGTAGAATTACAAAAATCAGCGCAATTATAAATTGCGGAGAATGAAAAAATAATTCCAAGATAAATTAAAACTGCTGTGATCAGCCATCAATGATCTGAGAAACCAAAGATCCCAAAAAGCAGATATTAAAGCTTGTTCCGTGCATTAATGGCAGTCTCAGTCAAAGCATAAAGGATCATTTTAGCATTACATATAAGAAGAAATAATTTACTTTGATTTTGTTATTTTGACCCCCAATTAATGAACTAAAATAAAAGGACACTTTTGTAATGTGGTACCGCTCACCTACCACATCTCACCTATCGTTCACCTACCGTTCACCTACCACTCACCTACCGCTCACCTACCTTCCACCTACCACTCTCTTGCTTCTATAAATAGAGAGGGTGTGAGGCTTAGGAGAGCAAAGGGAAGAAATCTTAAGGGTGTGAGGCTTAGGAGAGGTAAGGGAGAAGATATCTTGAGCTACCACAAAAGGGAGGAGAGAATAGCTATAGAGTTAGAGAGGAGGAGAGCATCTTGAGGCCTTGTATCAAGGTGTCGCTTGAGAGGGAGGCCATCGAAGGAAGATGAGGGCTCATCTCTATGTATAAGCTATGTATTCTCCATTTCTTTTGCCTTAGTGAAATATTTGATTGATTCCCTCCCGTGGACGTAGATCCAGTTGGATCGAACCACGTAAACGATCTGTGTTTGCTTGTGTTCTTTTGCGTCTCATTTCTATGCCAAGAAGTACATATCTCACAACAGATTTCTATATAGAATATTAAAGTGATTGACATCATGAGGTTTTATTATTATTTAGAAAAACTAACAGAATAAATATGGAAGCTGAGCAAAGCGATAAATATGTTTATCATGGCTAATACATTATTATAAGGATTTATGGAGTATGTAGAGCTCAACGATGTTAATAAATCATATTAGATGTTATGATTTTGTGAGCGTGCGGTGAGATATAATAAAATATATTTTTATTTTTTAAGTTTTCAATATGGAAAACTGAATTTAATGTCTTCGATAAAAATTTACGGCTTACCGTCACCTCCAAAAAGAGCTCTTCGGAGTGGTAGGCAGCCCTGGACTTACATGCTGCTTTTCGGCCCTAATCTAGCCGATGTGAGACTTTTTGTCTGTGACATTCTCTTGCACCCACGGATCGGCTTCACCGTGGGTCTCAATGTACCATGAAGAGTTCACATACTTGACAAACAATAATCTTCTCTGATACAATTTGTCACCTCCTAAAAGAGCTATTCGGAGTGGTGGACAGCCTGAGAATTAAATATTATTTTTCGGCCCTAGATCTAGCTGATGTGGGACTTTTTGTCCGTGACATTACGGTCTAAACAAATGAACATTTCAAAACAATTCAGAATGTCTGTTATCTGATAGTTTCTCTGAGAAAAATGAAAAAGGAAGATTTATATACATACCACTTAATTCATATGTATTTACATATCTAACAGCTAAATTTATTTTTCACTTATATGCCACCTCACATATGCAGAAAAGATGCATTCTACATTTTTTGAAGTTAAAATGATGATGTTTTTAATGTGATATGAAAGATTTGGATGATATTAGTGTAAAAAAGTAAAATTTAGGGGTTAGTTATGTAAATATATAGGAATTGGATGTTGTGTGTGTAAATGTCCCTTTACTTCATATTAAGCTGATCAAATTAAGAAAAATATATGTACATACTTATTCAACTCTTAAGAATTCACAAATCTAAACCTAAAATTTAATATTTATATTTATACCACCGTATGATAAACAAAAAATGTATAATTTGCTATAATTTTAAAACTTCGAGTTATATATATATATATATATATATATATATATGTAAAATTGAAATATAAAAGTTAAATATGTAAATACATAGGAATTGAGTGATATGCATGTAAACCTTCCAGAAAGATATTATAACACAAGTCCAAACAGGCAAAGTACTTGTATGGAGTTCAGATGATGGTGGGATAATAAACTATTGAAGCTGCTTGGCTTATTTGAACCGGACTGCAGCTTAAATTAGACGGTCGCTATTGAAGCCGGCCAGCTTATTTTTTTAATGAGAGCGCTTAGTCAATGATTAGGTCTTCTTCTGAGAAAAGAAAAGGTAAGACGATTTTGACAGGGTATATTGTTATATTTGTGTTGAGTTGAATAAAATAAATGGATGTGGAAATATAGGCTTAGAGAATGTTATCCATAGTTTTGAAGCAATGAAGTTATATATGTTGGTTTGATATTGAAAAACTTTTTCGTGAATTTCAGTTTCCATTTGTTCCGGCTTGATTACATTTGTAGTTTTCATTTAAAATTTGAAATGTCTCAGAGGGGCCTCTGTCTTATAAAGAAAAGAAAGAGTAAAGATGAGCGAAGTTTGTGGTGAGATTTTGAGTCTAGTTTTTAGAAGGCAGACGATGTGTTTGATAAGATATGACCTAGAGATTTCACTCTCATTTTGCGAGGACTTTAGATTTCTCATATGTGCAATCTTCTATGGTTAATTACCTCTCTCAATAATAGGAGAGCACTTTTGATTAAAGCTAATCATTAGGAATTTGATTGCTCTACGTGTAGTGGCAATAGATTTAAAATTTTAAAATTTATGAAATTATCAACATAAGCTTAAAAGTGGTTGGAGGGGGAAATAATGACACCCTATTAAAATTGTATGATTATGTCAATCCGAGCTGTCATGGACCCAACATGACTGAAGAGTACTTTTCAGCAATCATGAATTGTTTCATCCATAGGGAACTTGTAGACTGATGATGAATATTTGTCTAAGGGGAATGATCTAAGTAGACCTTAATTTACAGAGAATTTCTCGTCCTATCAAATATACCCTATGATTGACAACCCAAAAAAGAAAAATAAAATTGTGAAACATACGGGCTATAACCATGATCGTTTTACAGTGTAGCCTATTGGCCAAACCATCTGATAGAGCCTACTGGTCAACCCATTCAATAAGAGGGTTATGGTTGTAATCCGCTTATTTTGTGGAGCCTACTTAACGTAGCGGAGAGCGCAGAAAAGAAGATGGTCACCGCCTTCTTGTTGAAATAACTCGAATCCGATAGCAATGAGATAACCCTAATCCACGAGCAATGAGATAGCAACCCGAAGCCACGAGTAATACTAAAACAACTTGAATTCATAAGTAACAAGAATTGATTCTCAGCAAAGAAATTCTTCGTTAATCTTTAAAATAAACTTGGCGTCATACAAAGATGGAAATGGCCATTATATATACTATAGAATTATAACTTCAGGAAAGAAATAACTTTAATAAAATAATTGCTAAAATCGTCAAAAAGTGGATAAGAAAATCCTAATTAAAACAAAATATATCAAGAACTGAAATCTGAGCAGTTGGATGGCCATATATGGACTACCAACGAGATTATAGGAATCTGAATTAAATAAGGAGAGCGTGGCCGGTAACCAGGCTCGTAAATGGAAATTCTCCCTCCATGCTACGAATTCTTGGCAGGCTGTTCAACATCAATATTGGTTAAATCACGAAGACAGAGAACTTGATTCAGGTCCTTACACAAACAGTAATTCAGCTTATTTTGATGATCTGCAAATTATCAGAATAATCTGCTTATCACCAGATTATAAATAATTAACCGCTGCCCCAAACAAACCCTAAAGTTGTCCGCCTCAACAAAGGATTGCGTGAGTTTGTCATGATTTTTTTTTTTTTTTTTGAACTTAATTTACTAGAACTAAATGAAAATATGACACTAAATAGGACGTAATGGAGAAAAAGGATTCATGTAGCCGACCCCACGTTATGGGATTAAGGCTTTGTTCTTGTTATTGTTGTTATTGTTTTAGATTCTAAGATTTGAAAGTTTTTATTTCAGAAATAGTTCACCTTCAAAACGACCATCATCGAAGGATTGAGAATAGAATGTTTATTTTTTCTTTAATTGAAGTTGTTCATTTAAATATTCAAAAATAGTTAGTTATGCCAATTACAATCCCTATTATGTGGGGGGATCAAACTGGCTTAGCAGAAGCTCAATCTTATCAACTCCATTTCACTCAAGGAATGAATAAGAATAAAATGTTGGACTTACGACCTTGCCATGTATGAAAGAAAAAAATATTACGTCCGTAGACCGGACATAGCTATGCATTCGGACTCCAGTGAAATTTCGCCACGTGAAAGTCATTGGTCCCACTGAATCAAAAATGAAAAAAACTTATATTTTAATGTATTACTCGACCTGACCCAACTCATTTCTTTGAAAACAAAACTCTTCTCGTCGAATATAAATATTTATTTTCTTCTCACTCCATCAGGTAAAATTATATTGTTATAAAACACCTCAATAACTCCACAAAAAAACTACAATAATAGTAGCGCTTAAGAAAATCGCAATACCACTCAAATAACACCACAAAAACTTGCAATAACACCACAACCGCAGTGATACTCAAATAACACCAAATAAACCTCAATAACTCCATAAAAAACTACAATAACACCAAATAGCCGCAATTAGGGCTGTCAAAAAAACTCATTGTTCGTGAACAGTTCGTGTTTGGTTCGTCAATGAGTTCGTGTTTGATTTGTTCGATAAGTAAACGAGACGAACGTGAACAATTTTTTTTTGTTCGGTTAGTTAAACGAACCAAATACGAACAATGATGCGTTCGTTCGTGTTCGAATCGTTATTGTTCGAAATATAAAATAATTTAAAATAATTATATATTATATTAGTAACATACTAATATGAATATTATATATTTATACCACATAAGTTATATAATTAATATAATATATTATTTATATATATTAATATTAGGGATGTCAAACTGGCTCGTCATTCGCGAACAGCTCGTGTTCGGCTCGTTCGTTAAGAAACGAACACGAACAGTGACTTCACGAACAATTCCGAACACGAACACAAGCTCTGTTCGTTCGTGTTCGGTTCGTTTACACCCCTAGTCGCAATAATATCAAATAACCTCAATAACTCCACAAAAACTGCAATAACGTCATAGCTTCCGCAATGCCACTCAAATAATACCACAATAAACCTTAATAATATTTCAATAACTTCACATAAAAAACCGCAATAACACCAAATAATCTCACTAACTTCACAAAAAACTCTCAATAACACATCAATAATACTAAAAAAATTACAATAGCGCTATAATAGCGCTAATAGAGAATAACACAACAGAGCCACTGCAATATCACTCAAAACCAAAATAACATCTATATAACACCACAATAATACCGCAATAACACTACAATAATATTGAAATATCACCATTAGAAAATTCCACAACTATCAGAATACCACTCAAATAACACCACAATAAATTTGAATAACACCTTAATAACATCACAAAAAAACTGTAATAACATCACGACGCAAAAAAACCGCAGTACCACTCGAATAACATTACAAAAAAAACTACAGTAACACCACAGCTATCTCAATACTACTCAAATAATACCACAATAAACCTCAATAACTCCAAAAAAAATCATAATAACACCAAATAACCTCAATAACTCCACAAAATACAACAATAACACCATAATCGTTGCAATACCACACAAATAACACCACAATAAACATCAATAACTCCACCAAAAAACTCATTAACACCAAACAACCACAATAACATCAAATAACCTCAATAACTCCACAAAAAAGCTCAAGTAACACCACACTCGTCGCAATACTACTCAAATAACATCACAATAAACATCAATAAATAACACCATCATAATGCTAGTTGAGAATAACACAACAAAATCGTCGCAATACCACTCATATAAAATCAAAAAATTAGCTCAATAACACCACAATAATATCGCAAGAATATCACAATAACATAACAATAACACCATTTAAAAATAACACCACAAGCGTCGCATTACAACTTAAATAACCCCACAATAAACCTCAATAACACCATAAAAAAATCGCAATAACACCAACCCCACATATCACTTAAATAACACCACACAAAACTACCACATCCACCACAATATCAATCAAATAACACTATAATATACCTCAATAACACCACAAAAAAAATCACAATAACATCAACCCTTAAAAAAAACTGCAATATCACTCCAATAATACCACAAAAAAGAATACAATAACACCACAACCACTGCAATTATACCACTCAACTAACGTCATAATAAACCTCACTAACACCTCAACAATTACACAAAAAACTGCAATAGAATTTTGAAGCAATGGGCTGATTCGTGTCAGGTCACGCATTTAAATAAAATATTTTTTCATTATTTATTCAGTGGGACCGCAACTTATACGTGGCAAGACATGGCATGAGTTTATTGGAGTCCGGTTTGCATTCGGAGTCCGAACAAAATATTTTTTAGTAGGAAAAAAGCCACCCTTGAAACTATGCATGATTTAATAATTCTCAATGTGGCTTTTTGAAATAAGATTTTCGTAGGGTTTTAATATACTTGCACATTTCTCAAGGTAAATTCAATTTTAGCATAAATATGTGGTTAATTTATGCAACATTCTCATAAGCTTAAAATTAGGAAACTCGAGACGATTAACGGAGCACATGCAGGCGGTTTAAACCTCAGGGACGAGCATATTTTTTAAACTTGTATATTTTCAAAGTGATTTGCAAGTCTTTCAAACCAACATGTTTAAATTGAACTGTATCACCTAAGCATGCGTAATTTTTTAACTTGAAGCCCTTAAAGAAGGCCTTCTGTTTCCGGCCTGTTGGTTGGCATCCACGGTGTACGGCCTCTCGGGTCGGGAGTTTGAATCGCCTCAGACACAGTTCACCTTAAGGAAGTGGTACTTGAATTATTTGGCACGTTTGGGGTTTTTGGTGGCTTATATATATATCACATATTTATCTCTCACTTTAGTACTCAAATGAACCTCTCCATAATTGTAATGCATGGTTTCAAATACCTTTGATCAGTCGATATAACACATAATTTGTACCTATAAGTGAGCTAGTATATTCATCACATGTTTCATTTGAGCTCGATAACGAGTCATCGAGTCTCCTGTAAACTAGTGGGTACAGTATAAGTTTCATTCAAACTCGTTGACGAGCCGTCGAGTCTTCTGTGCATACAAGATTTCATATTAGGGTCAGAAAATTGGCGTTCTCTTTGATATTACAAAAGTGGTTTGGATCTGATCTTGATTGTGCATAATTCCATTTTTTTGCCTTCTAAAAAAGAATCGTTTTTTTGGTACAAAATTTCTTTTTGGGCTTTTAAAATGAATCGGATTTTGTTCGATAACAAATGTATTTGAAATACAATGGTGATCATGTAGCTTTCAGTTTTTTTTTTATTATTATTATTTTTTGTTCACTAGCAAATGTATTGTGAATCTGGTGGCATATCGCCTTCTATCTACTTGTAGGAGTGTTGAGGATGGATCTGTTGATGGATAAGGCGATTTTATAAGTATTTCAAGACATCAAAACTTGATTATTGAATAATCGCATGATGGACCAACAATATATCAAGTTAAGGCAATAGATATGTTGCTCACTACTTTAAATTGATTGTTTCAAAAGTTCATGGAATTCATTAGAAGATAGTGTTAGTGCTCAAAGACAAACTACCCGAGTATTTTTGCGCTTGTTAAAGAGTGACCAAGTCATACTATTACTTACAAATGAGCCAGCCAATTTATTGTAGATCCCCTTCAATATCCAATTATGTGATTGATTAATGATATCTCTGTGACAAATTTGGATTTATCAATTTTGCTCGTCCAATTAAGTCAAAATTCAACAACTTTTTGACAATCACTCAGCAACATCCCCGCAAAGGGCTTACATCGCGAAAGTTGGGCCTAACCACCAATCTCTTAGAGGCATGTATGGTCAGTGTCACGAGACGCTGCGGCCAAAGTATCAAAAACCTACCATGCTCTTAGAAGCATGTATGAGATAACTATAATATTAGTCACAAAAATAACAAAATTTAGTTAGTTATTAGAATTTTGGTAATACTTCAACAACGTCCCAACATCGTCCTCGCAAGAAGGGTTACTTTGGAAAAGTTGGGTCTAACCATCACCCCCCTTAATGGTGTGTATGGTCAGTGTTGTGAAACACTGCGATCGAAGTATTTAAAACCCATTGAGCCCTTAAAAGCGTGTTGGGTTAACTGCAAGCACACGTTAGAGCACATGCATGTATATCCTTATGTTGCACCATAAGGATTGCATATGAGCTTCCCCCGCCACACTTTTATAAGCATGAACTTGTACTAGTTCTACTCACTGCGTCAAAAGCACCACAGACAAATATAGAAGGTTTAGAGCACACCTTTTAATACCTTTTTCAATGCGAGATGCAGACGATTTTGGCTTGGATTTTGAGGATGAAAATAAATAAAATTCTCTTTTTTTTTTCTTTTTTTACCTCTCTCTCAGAAGGAGAGGCTCTGAGTCGGGAAATGGTGCGGGCTGATTTCGGTTGGCCGACGGAAGTGATTTCGGTTATCAGTGGGGATAAGGGGAGATCGAGGTGGCTATGTATGTGTTCCTTGACTTGCATCCTTCTGCTGTTGTTAATATAGTATCAGAGCCCCTTGTGCTCCAACGTGCTTAGATCTTCCCTTCCAATCGAACTCTGCAAACTTTGCAATGGCAACTCCACAATCGTCTGCAACGCAGGGCAATCTTTCCAGCAAACATGAACAAGGAAGCAACATTCTGAGTAGTCTTAAATTTCTCATTGGTAATATCAAAAATATTACTCTCACTCAGCTGTCCTCTGACAACTACCCCCTATGGAAAGCCCAAGTTGTCAAAAATTTCTCCACAAATGGATTTATGGAATACCTAGATAACAGCATTCCCTGCCCGCATCAACTCGTCCCTTCCCAAACCATCAACCTTTTTCTATACTATGTGGATTTTAGTGGATCAAAGCCTAACAGCCACTCTGCACTCAATCATTTCCCCCAACAATTCTACCGTACATACTCCACTTATTCACCACTGTATAAGTATGGCTGACGATAGGGCTGTCAGAACGGCTTGTTGTTCACGAACTGCTCGTGTTTGGCTCGTTAATAAGCTCGTGTTCGGCTCTTTTGCTAAGTTAACGAGTCGAACATGAACAACACGAACAAATATTTTTTCGTTCGTATTCGGCTCGTTTTGGCTCGAAATAAAAAATTTAATTGACTACAAGGCTACAAAGATTTATAATCAATTAAAAGTATTAATGAAGAAAATAGAATAAAAATTATTAAATTAGATTCAAATGATGTATTAAATCTTATCTCAATCTTTAACATCTTATGGCTACGTGATTAGGATTATCAAAACGACTCTTTATTCGTGAATGGCTCGTGTTCGGCTCGCTAAGCAAACGAGACGAACACGAACACACTTTTTGAGCTCGAAATATAAACGAGCCAAACAGGAGCTGAGCCTAGGCTCGTTCTTGTTCGGCTCGTTTACACCCCTAGCTGACGATCTCCAAATGCCTCCAACCCACCAATAGATCTCGGCTAATCCAACTCAAAAATGAGCTCCACACAATGACAATGAATACCCTTTCCATGACACAGTTTCTCACCAAAATCAAAACAGTGGTTGATAACCTATCCGTTGTCGGAAGCCATCCAAACAATGAGGATGTGACCTTGTACACACTTAAAGGGTGTCCAGCGCAATATCAATCATTTAAAACAGCTATCGGACCAAACTGCAGCCAATGGACTTAGACAACTTCTACTCGCAATTATGTAGTGAAGAGATCAATCAACTAAACGATACACTCAAGGTCGAACCTATTCTTGAACCACAACTTGCCCTCACAACTCCACGTGACCGCACATGGAATGCATCTCATGGTTGAGGCACGAATCAATAGCAATCAGCGAATCAAAGGTGGGAGATCTCAACCCAAATCCTCCATCAACTGTCAAATCTGCCTTAAAACAAGTCACTCAGCAGTAATCTGTTGGCACTGCCAGAACCTCGACCATGCACCATCCAACGGAGCCTTACAAGATTCGACCACACTGTGGGTCCTTGACACTGGTGCAACAACTCAGCTAGCATCTGATTTCAACCATCTTGAAACAGCCACGCCAGCAGCCGAGCGGAACAAATACTAGCAGGAAATGGTCAATCCGTCCCAGTACATCACTACGATAACAACATCATCCCGACGCCAGAGCTTAAGCTTAAACTCTCCAATATTTGGGATTCCCCTTCCCTAACTCATAACCTTCTCTTTGTAAGAAATTAACCACCGACAATAATTTTTCCATTATCTTTAACTCTATTGGCTTCTACATTTTTTTGTCCTCAGACAAACTGGGCAATAGTTTGAACGGACTGTACCCAATACAACCTATGACTCCAACTTCTCGCTCAGAAGCACCTCATAAAGCCTTCGCTACAACCATCAACAATCCGCCATTATGGCATAAGCGTTTCAATCACACTCATGTTGACATCCTTAATCGCATCTCCAAGAAAAAATCCATCTCTTGCAATTTCAACTAAGTCATCGTCGTGTAAAAGTTGTAATTTTGACAAGAGTCACAAGTTATATTTTCCCTCAATGTCTTCGTATTTTTATTTAGCTTTTCAACTTATTCACTCAGATGTATGGGGGTCCTCCCCAATTTTCTCTAATCAAGGATATAGATATTACATTCTCTTTATTGACGATTACTCTAAGTTATGTTGTTTATTTCCCATGCATCATAAATATAAAACCACCCAAAAATGCACTCTCTTCATAAAAAAGATCCAAACTCACTTTAAAACAACCATCAGCATACTTACATTCCAATAGAGGAAAAGAATACAATAACACCACTCTTCATTCTTTCGTCTCCCAAGAAGGAATACTTCATCAATTTTCTTGCATGTATACACCGGAACAAAACGGTGTTGTCAAACGCAAGCACCGTCACCTAATTGAAACAATAAGATGATGCCTCCATTCCATTTAATTTACAACAACTTTATCTCTCCCTATGAACAATTATATAAACAATCTTCAATTTACTCTCATCTAAGAGTATTCGGTTGTTCTTGTTACCCAAGGCTCAAGCATTCGGCACTTCATAAATTAGCACCCCGTTCAACCCCGTGCATTTTTCTTAGCCATTCCCCCACACAAAAGATTTCAAATGCTATAATCGTGCATCGGACAAAATCATATTATCAAGGCACGTCATATCCCATGAAAACTCTTTTCCATTCAAAACTCCCAGTCACAATACAACAACCCCTCCAGCTAATTCTACACCAATCCACCACAGTGGTCCAATCCACTTCTCCTCGTCTCGCCATCTACTAGTCCAGCTACCTCATCTTCTTTCGAAATCACTCCTCTACCCACACTCTATAACACCCGCACCATATAACAATTCCACCTGCACATCCCTCATAGCACCGCAACTCCCCACGACAACCAACCCAGCAGCTCCCCCACCAACACATATTCCCCATCCTATGCTCACTCGAACAAATACAGGTCACCTTAAACCCATCCAAAAGTTCAACCTCTCCCACCAACTCCAAAGAAATCTGGATCCACCTCATTCACCCAAGCCACCAAATTATCTCATTGGCGAAAGCCTATGTTCTAGGAGTTGCAAGCACTCCAAGCACAAGCTACATGGGATTTAGTTCCCCTCCCACCAAACCAGAAAGTGCTTGGGTGCCGCTGAACCAAACGCACAAAATTCCATATCGATGAAATGGTGGCTCGACATAAGGCTCGCCTCATCGTTTAAGCTTACAAACAGGAATTCGGTGTCAATTACTCAGAAACCTTCAGCCCAGTCGTCAAAATGGCCATTCTCCGCATTGTTTTCACTCTTGCCTTTAACAAGCAGTGGCCACTACTCCAATTCGATGTCATCAACGCATTCTTGCATGGAACTCTTAATGAAACAATTTATATGCAGCAATCAAAGGGAATCATAGATCCCAATCTCCCAAAACACATGCTTACTCAAGAAAGCATTATATGGTCTCAAACAATCGCCTCATTGATGGTTTGCCACCATCTCTACATTTTTCATTGAACGAGGTTTTCACATCAACAAATCCGACCCATCGCTGCAGCTCTCCTTCTCCAATACACACAAACTCTTCGTACAAATATATGTAGATGATATGGTAATCACGGGTGACAACTCTAAGGCTATTGAGAGTCTCATGCAATAGCTGCAATCTAACTTCCAAATCAAGTATCTAAGCGAAATATCTAAATTCTTGAGCATCCACGTCACCCGCACAAAGGAGTTCACGTCTCTATCTCAGCATCAATACCTTCACAGCATTCTACATGACACAGCCATGCTTGATTGGTTGCAACTCCGCTTCCTGCAAAGAGGTATGACTTCGCTGCTCATAATAAACCCTTCGATAATCCCACAGACCAGAGGAAAATCACCGCTATCCTTCAATACCTCACCATAACCCACCCAGATATTGCATTCGCCGTCAATACTCTTTGCCAACACATGCATGCTCCGCTAGCTCTCACCATCAGCTGTATTACGCTACCTAAAGACTCAATCGGATTCGTTCTCAGAATTACTCATGATCCCTTACACTTCAAACCTACTCCAATGTAGATTGAGTAGCCGATTCACTTGACTGAAAATCAGTCATAGGTTTTTGCACCTTCTTGGGTGGAACACCAATCTCCTCGACAGCGAAGAAACAAACCACGGTCGCTCACTCCTCCACGGAAGCCGAATATTGCACTTTGGCAGAGGCAACCGCAGACCTCATTTGGCTTCGTCGCCTGCTGAATTGGGCATTCCATAGGAACAGTCAACACCTCTTTACTGCAACAACATATCACCTATGGCCATGGGCAATAATCCAATCTTCAATCCCCGTACGAAGCATATCAAAATTGATTATCATTTCATATGACAACACATTTAGTCCGGACATCTCCAACTATACTATATACACACCCAGGATCAACCAGTGGACATCTTCACCAAATCACTACACAAGCAATGTTTCAAGCTGCTTCGCTCCAAGCTTCAGCTTGCAGGGAGGTAATATCCGCACTCATTATTTCGGTTACCTGGGAAATGCTCCTCACCGCCAGCTGCATGTTGGACTCCCTTATCATTACTAGTACAGGCATACCAAATCCCAACGGCCTCATACAGAGCATATCACCTCTGCCTCCTCATATATATGTAAAAGTTCCCTTTGAAATAAGGCTGAATTCTAAGGGGCTTCATTATTCATGCGCAATGTAATCAGTATTTTCCATTTTGTTGTTCTATCTATGTGTTCCTTCCATCCATCTGCTGCTGTTATTAATTAATGTCGATATATAGTTTTATATACAAAATTGATATAAATTTTAAATTTAAAGAATATTTGATCCCTCCAAGCATGTCAAACAGAGCCCGATTCGGAAGCGAATAAATTATTCAAATCGTCTCGACTGTCCAAAGGCACTCGCGCGGTCCGTTTCATAAAATGACGCCCCATGAATAATTGTTACTCAAACAAAAATTCATGCAAAATGCACTTCATGCACATAAAGTTACGTACAACTGAATGCGACGAATGAAGCAGATATTAAGGTCAGCAAATGCACCCACAAGTATCTTGTGCATCTAGAGAAAAAACATATTTGTGCATCCCGGTAACCCTATGGATCTCCAAAATTTTGTTTGGACGTCAGACAAGGGTATTCACTTTGCAGATCTCCGGGAATGCTATCAGATGTCAGTGCAGAGTACAAATTGAATTGTTATACTAAATTTTTTATCATTGCAGTTGTTTTTTTTGGATGATGTTGCATCTTATTTGATGAGCTTGTTGAAGTTTATTATCTGCCTTTGGGTAGTAGAATTCTGCCCTTAAGCATGATTTGAATTTCTTCAACTCATCTGATTGTATGTCGATCACCTAGCCCTTGAGGCTTGTGTTAGGTCGATGAAAAAAGTAGTCGGCTTAGCACATGGTGTTTGAATTGGCTTATTGATGATAGAAGTCTTTCAGTTCAACATTAGGGTTTATACGAGCTAGGATAACTTCTGTCTTGTGTTAAGTGCTTTGTCGGACTTATTCAAAAAGCGGTTACTTGGGTTTTGCGTTGTAAGCGGACCCATTGAAAATAATATAAAATGTGGCTTGATTTCTTCTTAAGTCAGGATCATCTTCTTTGATCTTATCTTAATTCCTAGAAAAATTGAGAAAGTCTTTTGGATTTAGACCACTTGGACCTGTCAAGTTAGAAACACTTAGGTGGGATAACAATCATTATTGGAATAACAAAGTGGGGGCCTTTTTCATTGCGGTGTTGGCTTATTGAGTGAAAAGAGCAACCAGCAACTTGGTCATAAGCTTATTGAATCCGGTCATCAGGACACATTTGAGTCTTAAACTAGGGTTGTTGATGGATTTGCACTCTTGTCATCATCAGACTAGCGAACGAGGGCTCTTCCACTACAAACTTATCTTGTTGAGTGTAAAGAGCAATCAAGGCTTGTTAAGCCCAGCCGTCAGGACCAACTAGAGTCATAAACTTAAGTAACAAATAGACTTCTGCTTCCAGGATCATCGAACTGACAATACAAGGGTTCTTCCACTAGAATCTTGGCTTGTTGACTATACACAACAGCCAGCAACTCAGCCACATCCGAGTTTGTTGAGTCTGGCCTTCAGGACCCACTTTGAGTCCAAGACATAAGCAAAAGATGATTGGTGCTTCTCCAACTTAACCGGCTGATGCTTTAACAGCTTTCTCGTCCAATGTTCGAAACTTTGGCTAGTCTTAGAGGTGAAACTCTGGTTTATGGAATCATTTTCTACACTATATTTGCAATTGTGTCCTCTTTTGATCAACTAAACATAGCTTTGGCATTGATAACTTGAATAGCCACTTGGGGGTCCTACCATGCGGTGCAACATCAAATTCATGGGGATCTCGATAATCTTTAAATTTTAGCCACCTAAAACATTTACCTACTCTATAATATTTTATTGTACACTAATAGTCAAGAATTATTTGCCCTAATATTTAAGCGCATTATAGGTCATTTGTGGGCATCCAAACATTAATTAATCCGGTTTCACGAGATAAAATGGGAAAAGGATGTTTTTAATTAGTGTGACAAAGAAAATAAAAATGCCTTCTGAAAGCGAACTTTTGTGGGGAAACGAACAGGAACATGGCCGCACAAATTTATGAAAGATGAACATTGAACCTATAAAAGGGGCAGCCTAAATAACAAGTCAATTAGGGTGACCATTTCAATTATGAAAAAGGTCCATTTTTTAATGTATTTTAAATGGAAACACCGTATCAATGGCACCAAGATCTAAAAAAGCACCATCAACTAAAACTCCTAAACCGAGTCAAAAATGGTAGCGAGTTTTCTATTTGTTTCAATCAATTATGCCAGAACTTTAAATTATGACTTTAACCCTAATCTCTCAATATCATCAAAGCACTAATTGAAACATTTAGTAAATATAATAAGGGAGTCTGAAATCCTTCTTGGTTGTGGGGACGAAGAATAGACGACATCAGTAGCAAGGGTGTAAAGCCTAAAGAAAAGGAGCAGCCATCTTCTCATTAGGGTAAACAAAAGACTTCTCTTTCTCTTGATGGCCAATAGAATCTAATTGAAGCAAATCACTGAACTTAATTATCCCACATAATTCACTGAAAATACTACAAATAACAAAACTTCATGATCAGTGCCATGTTTGCTAGTTATCTTAAATTTACTTACTAATGTGGCGCCATCCTCTTCTCCAATACACATTACTAAAGTCCCTTTAATGAGCAAAAACAAAGTAAGAACATTTCCTACAATCAATCAATTTACAAGTGTAAATCATTGTCTGTATTGAGACTAACATTGAAAGTCCAATGATTCTATGATGAATCAATGTACATTTGTAAAACGTGGTCAGTATGGAAGCTAAAATTTTTCACCGTTTTTTAGCCAACAAAAACTGGGAATAGCGGTCGGCGCCATGTTGCAGCAAAAGTTCTATAAATTGTAACACAACAAATACAAATTCTCTTCATCTGGTTGAGGGATGGCCTTCTCAAAGATCTGCAGGCAAAAAGCTACCATTATCAGATTGTAAATATCTTCTCTGCACACAAAATTTGATGTAATATGTACCTGAAAGCCTACCCTCTCATATAACTTCTGAGCTGTAATGTTATCCTTGTGGACGTTAACAAATACCTGACCAACACCTACAGCAAAAAAAGAGCGTTAGGTTAGCAAAAGTGAAGAATATTTCATTCTATAAATTACGAACTAAACCGTGGCTCTATTGCATATGCCTGAATCATTTACATTCAAACAGGAAACTTCATAGACATCAAACTTTACAGGTTAAACCATGTCATTCCTTTAACTGATCTGACTTCAATTTTTTTTAAATGAAAAGAAAAATTTAACAGCTAGCATATACTTTTAAAATCAGTCAATAACTCCCCATCTAAAAATAATGCTGAAAATTTCAGATTTAACATTTTTACCAGATGATTTTGCAGCATCCATAGCTAGATGGAGCATGTTGCTCGCAATTCCTTGACGACGTGCATACTTGGCCACACATAAGTTTGCAATGTAACCATATCTGGGTAAATCAGAACGGTATATGCCGCAGGAAATTGGGGCCTTTGATCGCTCCTGTTATAAATTTCATGAAGTTAATTGATGACATGGAGAATTTTCTAATCAAAAATGGTAAAGCATAATTAAACCCATACACAAGGGAACGTTTGTCCGGAAAATAATTGTCTAAGGCTGAAGTCCAGCGTTCCAACAATGCTGCTTAAGACTGTACGCTTTACACAAATGTCTTCCTTTTTGACCTGATATTGTCATTCACAAAATAATATTTGTAAACAAGCCGCAACCAACAATGAATAGATTGGCAGTAATTTAGGTAATTAAATAACACTCGATTCTCAAAGGTAGTTAAAGCTCAAGTTTCTATCCGCTATTTGAATCAGGGAGTGCACTTAATTTCTACTCGAATCAAATGAAAATTTGACCTGAACTTGATGAGAAGAAATCATTGCGGAAAACAAGCTATCAGATGCCTTGCTATCCAAATTCTAAAGTAGTACCAACTAAAAATCTTATAAATATCTCGTTGTTTGTTCATACCGTAATAATGCAGGCACAGTCATCAGCATACTTCCCAGTGCATCGCCTCTTTATTGCATGAAACTCCTGTAATGAATTTCATGACATGATTGTAACGTTTGGACAAAGAAAAGTAGTATCAGATAAGCGTATACAGCTAACAGCAACTATATTAATTACAAAAATCGAATAATGAAGAACATTGCAAATAGATAACCATACCAACATGGGATGTCAGAAATCATTCATAGATGCTTCAGTTTGATTAATGCATCGTGTTCACCTTATCATAAGTCAAAATTTTGTGCATATGCCTCACAACAATCAACCAAAGTCAAAAATATGGAGGTTTCCATTTATTTGTCACTGCTAGATCAATAAGCGCAGCAGGCCAAAAGATCAAGTTAATATGTTCTAATTGCAATCGGTATAATATTATTTAATAAGCAGATTAAGTGACATTACTGTCCGGCATGTCATTAATTAGTCACATGGCATCATGTTATATATACTTATTGTTGACAAGTGTCAGGTATGCAATGACTTGAAATAAGACTCTTGTTGTGATACTTCTCTTCTGTCACTTCCCGCTCCCCATTTTCTAGAGTTCTTGATGAACTTGAAATTATTGTTTATCATTACAATCCCTCAAAGTCGAAACAACTGGTGCTCATTGAGCCTTTCTTGTTACGTGTTGTCACCAATATCCGCCTTAATTTTTCAGGTAGCCCCAACCTATTGATCCATTACATCACCATCAAATCCAGCACCATGCTTCCCTGAGCCACAACAATCATATCTATGTCTCCCAGCCCTCCATGAAAAAGCCAATGATTTGAAATCAACTCACCCATCTTCCACCCACTATTCCATAGTGGTTGTCCGGGTACCAAAAGCATTGGATCTTTGTTGAAATTTTTATCTAATGAAAGGTCATATTTGTAAATAGATGAAATATAGGAATTTATTTGTAAGTGTGTCTTGTAAGGCTCTATATGAGCCCATCATAAATAAAATGAAGGATGATTTTTGAGCAATAATTTATATTTGATATCAGAGCTAAAATCCTAGACTGGTAGCAATTGTAATCATTGAGACAATTTGACAAAGTTGAACTATTCTTAGATGTATACCTGGAAGGCATATCCTATATGTTTAAAGTTTAGACTTTGTTTAAATTTTTCGAAGTTTGTTGTCTTTATACCAGAATCAAAGGAATGTGCGAGTAGTGCTCATTAATTTGTTATGATATTTTGATGGAAGTTTTTATCGAACTGATTTATAATGTTATTGATAACTTTATATGCATACCACTCAATTCATATGTATTCACATATCCAAAACTTAAACTTCATTTGAAACATATATGTCAACTTAGCTTTGCATGAAATTGTGTATTTCACTTTTTAAGAAGTTGAAATAGTGGTATTTTTGTTGTGATATGAAATATTTGGGTTGTATAAATGTAAAAAGTAAAGTTTGGGTGCAAGGTTTGTAAATATACGGAAATTGGGTGGTATCTATGTGATGTTTTCTATGAGTAACTTCCTATCAAGGTTATGATGAATTTTTTGCAAAAAAAAAAAAAAAATTTGTTTCTTTTCAATCAATTGCAATATAAATTTACAGCTCTTTTCAATTGTTTGATTCAAAACCAACATTAAAATTTTCAAGTGCAATCAAACTAATAAAACGAGTCGAGCTTGAGCTTCCCAATCGAGCTCGAGTTGACGAGCCGAGCTAGAGCCTAATATATTTTTCTTGAGTCAAGCTCGAGCTCGTAATTTAAGCTCGAGTCGAGCTCGAGCCTGATTTAATTACACGAGCTAAGCTCGTTTGACCCCAAACTCGAGCTCGCTCGACTCGTTTACACACCTAGTCACTTATACTCGCATTAGCAAATGTACTAGTGGCACACTTGCTCTTGCCTCTATATCCACCACAGAATCATCATAATGGATCATAGGTGTTTCTCGTCACGTACAGGAACTGCTGAAGAGTTTTCCGCATATACTCATCTAACAGTACCAGAGAATACACAGACTGTTGATGGTACAGCTCAGCCTATAGTTGATAAGAGTATAGTGAAATGTATCAATCATATGACATTGTCCAATGTTTTGCATGCTCGTTCTTTTCGAGTAAATCTCTTATTCATTAGTGTCATTATTTTCTAGCTAAAATGCAATGTTTCTTTGATATTCCTCGGGTGATCTTCCAAGAGAAAGGGACGGGTCGGACACTTAGAACTGAAACGTAGCATAGTGAACTCTGGTACTTGGATCGAGAGGGGGTGGACTTAGCTCTGGCATGCATGGTGAAAAGTGCTGCAATAGGAGAATCTAAGATGAACGTCGAGGATGTGTCACTGCTACATCACAGACGTATGGGACAATCTAGTCTTAGTTTACTAAGTTGATTGTATCCAGCTATGTATGAAAAGACAAATAAGAAGAAATTGGTGGGTAATGCTTGTGAGTTTGGCAAGCTGACCAGCAGCTCTTATGTGAGTTCTGGGAAGAGGAGTTTTAGTGTATTTGATTTGATATATTCTATTGTAGGGAGACCTTGTCCTACTAGCCCTATGAATGGTTATCGTTATTTTGTTACGTTTATTGATTTTTTTCTCGTGTTATCTGGATGTACTTGATGAGGCAGAAGAGTAGGGTGGTTGCTTGATTTAAAGATATCCATAAGACAATCCAGACCCAATATGGTGTCGTTGTGAATGTACTGAGATCTGAGAATGGGACATAATATATCAACAAGACATTTGAGGTCTATCTATCAGCTCAAGGGATACAATGTCAAACCACATGCCCATACATACCTGCACAGAATGGAGTAACAGATAGGAAGAATCACCATCTTCTAGAGGTAGCCAGGAGCATGATGATGGCAATGAATGCCCCACAATAGTTATCGGGACAATTAGTGTTGACAGTCGCTCGATTGATTAGCAGGATGCCCTCAAGAGTACTGGAGTAAAAATCTCCTTGTCAGATGTTGAAAATAGATAATAATGGGATCCTTCCATTGAAGGTATTTGGATGTGTATGTGTTGTGAAAGACAACAGACCATTTGTAGGGAAGTTGGATCCCAAAGTTGTGAAATATGTGCTCGTGGGTTATTCTGTTACTCAGAAGGGTTATGTCTGCTGAAGCCGGATTGAGAAGAGACTTTTTTGTGAGCATGGATATATCATTTAGAGAGTTTGAGTCATACTACACTCTAGAGGTGAATTCACCCTTCGATGACTCAACAGATGTTGTAGATATGAGGCGAGAGAGAGAGTAGTAATGGTGATCGAGTGGTGCAAGTGGGATCGATAACATGTTCTATGATGTGGGATGAATCAACTGAGGAAATAAAAATCGAGGAGATTGAACCTAAAGGTGGAGGGATTCAGGCCAAATGTGAGTTAAGGGTATATCACGGAGAAAGAAGCAAACCGAGGGAACAGTGTTTGTCATGCCAACAAGTCCCTTATCCCGATATTCCCCAACTCTTGAGACACCTACACTATCGACCTTTGATTCAAAACTACCAGGTGACCCCAATATTAAGGAGGACCTCCCGCAACAATGCGAGATATCCTCCTAATCGTTTTCGGTGGAAACATGACATTGTGAATTTTATTTCCTATTATGGCATCTCACCTTTGCATGAGGAATTCATTGCATCATTAAACTCTGCCTTTATACCCGTGTTGGTTGGTTGCTAAAGAGGATCCCAAGTGGAAAGCGATGATGCATGAAAAACTTGGCACTCTTGATAAAAATCAAACATGGGAGATTGTACCACTACCAACAGGGATGAAGGTAGTTGGATGCAAGTGAATCTTCACGGTAAATCAAACTCCAGAAGGGTGGGAGGAAAGTTACAAAGCATGACTAGTGGCAAAAGAGTGTAGTCAGGCGCATGGCATTGACTATAATGAAACATTTGCAACAACTGCAAAAATGACCATGGTGAGGACACTGGCATTTTTAGCAATGAATGGTGGATGGAGACTCCACCAACTGGATGTGAAGAATATTTTTCTTCATGGGGAGCTACCAGAGAGTTATATATGGAGATACCACCAGGACTCAGTACATCCCAAACAGTGGGCATGGTGTGTAGGCTTAGGAAGTCGTTGTATGACTTAAAACAGTCTCCTTGAGCCTGGTTTGACAAGTTTAGGATAACATTGGT
>NW_018164992.1:3631659-3641659 GCF_001263595.1 Phalaenopsis equestris | reverse complement strand
CAGTTCCAATGGAAACCAATTAAAACATCGCAGTAATACAAATTTCCTATTACAGAAATTTTCAAGAAAATATGTTCCGGTTAAACAGAAACCTCAAAGAAAGCAGTAACTCACACATTTGCAGAGGTGAATTTTCCTGGGAAATGTTGCCGATTACTCTTTCTACAGGCTGAAAGTCGTAGAAGATCGGGCGGTGGAGCCGCCGCGATGGACATCCCGTTGGCGATTCTACAATCAAAAGCGAATCACAATAAAGGGAGAAAATACCCTAACCCTAATCAAAGTTGGCATCAAAACAAAGGAATCCCCGCCGTGCTTTTGGTTCTTGGCTGCTCTTAACTGGCCCGCCAAAGAACAATTATCCCTATTTAAAATAAATCAATAAATAAAGTTCGGGTGAGGAATAAAACGGGAATTCACCGATTAATTGGATAAACATTAATTAGTGGCATGTTCGAAATATTGCCACGTGTCAGAGAATCAATTTGGCATCTAGCTTTTCTCTCTCTCTTTCTTTTTTTTCCAAAAGTTATGATTTCTTAGAATTTTTTTATGGCCAACTATTTTGTAGCAACCAATTATAATTGTTGCAGTTTTATATGGCCAACTGTAGCCATTGCAATCACCTATCATGATTTCAACCACCAATTATAATTTTTATGAGCTACCGGTGACTTTATAGCAACCAATTGTCTTTGTGTCCAACTATGACTGTTTAAATTTTTAACTATCACATATGTGACTAACTACGGGCGTTGCAACCACTGACTATAATTAGATTTTATGGTCAACTACTACGTTGTATTAACCAACAATTAATCTTGACGATGTTATTGTTGCTCTAATCAAAGAAGCAGTGCCAAAATGCCTCTAAAAAGATCATAAATAATTAGAGTTGTGATTGTACGTACATGTAAAGAACTCAAACGTGACAACAGCATGATAATACAATATGATGACAATGCAACGGTTATCATTGATCAAGAAGGAAATTCAAAAGGAACACAAATTTTTTGTGCAATTGCTTACAGTCTTCAACTACAGCATCTATGGCCAATTGTCTCTTTGCAACCACCAATTAAAGCATTTAAGGCCAACTACTACTTTTGCAGTAGTAAACTATGACAGCTGTAGCCATCTACTACGTTACAATTTCCAGCAACCGCTTTTGTGCCCAACAAATGATATTATAACCTCAGACTACAATCTTTGTGGCTAATTAATATTACAGTCATCGCTTAAGCATATATGTCCAATTATTATTATTATAGCCAAAAATTATATTTGTTGTAGCCCAAATTATGATAATTATAACTAAACTATTAGTATACATCTGTGATTAACAATAATTCCATCTTATCTAATTTACAAGTTGAGTTGACTTATGTACTTACAATTTTATAGTGGGTTACTTTTATTATACTAGGCCCCATAATTTTTTTCCTTTCTAAGATTTTTTCATGTAAAAAAAACTTAATATCTCCTCCTGACACTTTTCTTTTATATATGTGTTGTGTTTTCGTGGAATGCCGCCACTACAATTAAAGGTTGCTTGTCACAGATGACGGACACTACCAACGCTATTGTCAGCCATGCCACCAGCCATTCTGGTTGTTGCATATTGTAAAAGTTATTGTCATCACAACTATAATTGGCCACCAACTACCATCACCACTAACTATTGTCACCACTACATTTGTAACTATTTACCACCATTGCATACTTCATTGCCATATAATCTTACTCATGTGATTAAAAATAAGAAATAATGCATATTTAAGTTATCAAATGTATTTTTATTTAAACTTAACATATAAATAAAATAAAACAACAAGACTAAACATAACGTGATCCCATGCAATCCTTCAGGGTTTGTTTGAAATTATATTTATTTTCTTGTCGTTGTTAGTATTTAAAAAAAAATATTATTGCATATCATATTTTAAAAATTTTCTTAGAAAAAAATTAAGTTATTTAAAAATATTCAAAAAAAAATTTAATGTTTTAAGCATGTTTTAAAATAATAACTATGACCAATAGTCGCTACCAACACCTCCAACTCTCGCCACATTAGCTATTAGATTCCACTTCTGCAAATCGCCATGGCCAATATTGCCAACAACAACCACTACCATCATCATCATTCACCATCAACGACACTATCATCAGCATCACTACTCCGTTCATTACCAACAATCTCCACAAACAACCAACAACAACTTCACCAACGTCTCCAATACCTCCACCACCACTATTATTGTAGCTACCTATCACGGACTAACTTTCCTCAAGTTATCTGTGCGGCTTTAGCTCTCTCTTTTAGCACTAAATTAGTCTAACCTTCCCAACTAACAACTCAAAAGCACTCTTTTGAAAGTAAAAAAGGAAGAAGAGTTAGAGAAGATAATGCTTCACTAATAAAGAGAGATTACAAAGCTTGAAAGCTTGAAACCTTGGATGCCTTAGAATGAGGGAAGGGACACTTATTTATAGCTTCCTCCATGGCTTTGGCCTTACACCTTGACAATGTAGGACTACTCTCCATGGGGAGCTTTACAATATAATATTCTAGTTTCTAGATAGTTCTACTATATTCTTATGTACATACATATTCTAGATTCTTCTAGGTTGTTCTTTAGGCATCCATCTTCTAGAATACTCCATCATTTCATAATATTGGTGGGGCGTGACATTCTCCCCCACTTAAGCTCGCAATGCCCTCATTGCGCTTCTCCTCTTGATACTGTTTGATCTTCTCTTTGAATTGCCACAGCGTGTCTTCATGCTCCCAACTGGCCTCGCTATCAGGCCATCCTTTCCACTTGATGAGAAACTCCTTGTAGTTTGGTACCCCTCACCGTCTGATCACCCTGTCGGCCATTATTTCTTGAATTTCTTTGTCTAAGGAGGAGATTACTGTTGTAGGTGCTCAGTTGGAGATCCCCCTTGATGGCTCTTCCATGTCTTCCTAGTAAGGCTTTCAACATGCTTGCATGAAAGACTGGATGTATCTTCAGTTTTGGTGGCAGGTCGAGTTTATAAGAGACCTTTCCCACTTGCTTCGTTACCTCAAAAGGGCCTTCGTATCTTTGAATCAAACCCTTATGTACCTTTCGAAATGTTTTGAATTGTTGGGGTAGTAGTTTCACAAGGGCTAGATCTCCCTCTTTGAACTCAATATGCTTCTATTTCTTGTATGCCCACTTTTTTATCTTCCTCACGGCCTTGTGTAATGCAGCCCGAGCTATTTCCCTTTGCTCATTCCAAGATTTGACAAACTTGAAGGCGGGCGGACTTTTCCCTTTGTAGTTGGTTGTAAGGGAAAGAAGAGTCATAGGTTGTTGTCCCATGATTATTTTGAAGGGGCTCTTGTTAGTGGATTCATTTATTTGAAGGTTGAAAGAAAACTGAGCCACATCTAGTAACTTGGCCCAGTTTTGTTGATTAGCACTCACATAGTGCCGCAGATATAGCTCTAGGAGGGCATTGACCCTCTCAGTTTGTTCATCACTCTGCGGATGAAAGCTTGTGGAAAAGTTTAAATCCGACCCCAACATTTTGAATAACTCGGTCCAAAATCTTCTGGTGAAGCGAGGATCTTGATCGCTGATAATGTTTTGTGGTATCCCCCATAACTTTACCACATTGCATAAAAAGAGTCATGCAGCTTCTTCGGCAGTACAATTGATGGGTGCAGCAATGAATGTTGCATACTTGCTAAATCTATCCACAACAACTAAGATGCTCCCAAATCTGCCTGATTTTGGCAAGCTAGAGATGAAGTCCATAGAGACGCTCTCCCATGGTCTTTGAGGAATATGTAGCGGTTCTAACAACCCCCCTGGTTGTTGAAGGACAATTTTGTTATGTTGACATACGAGACAAGTGCAAACATATTCTTCTATCCCATCCTTCATCCCTGGCCAGTAGTAATTTATTTTTAGGAGTGCAAAAGTTCGTTTCATACCTGGGTGTCCTGCCCATGAAGAGTCATGACATTCTTTGATCAGCTCCTTCCTTAAGTTTCCCCATCTTGGTATGTAGATCTGTCTTCCTTTGGTGTAAAAGAGATCTTCATCCATCCAGAACTTCCGGGTTTTTCCTTATTTCACTAAGGGAATAATACTTTGAGCTTGTGAGTCGGTGGTCAAACCTTCTTTTATTTTATCTATGAGGGAGCTGGAGACTTGTGACAGGCTTGTAAGTTTTGCTTTTCGGTTTAGTGCATCTGCAACTACATTAGCCTTCCATGGCTTATACTCCAAGACATAGTCAAATTCTGCTAGAAAATCTTGTCATCTTGCTTGTTTAGGACTTAGCTTTCTTCTGAGTCTGGAAGTAACTGGTGGCAATATTATCTATCATAACTTGGAATTTGGAGCCAAGCAAGTAGTGTCTCCATACTCTGAGGCAATGTATGATGATTGTCATCTCCTTCTCTTGAACTGTATAGCGACGTTCTGTCTCGTTAAGTTTTCTGCTTTCGTAGGCAATTGGGTGTCCATCTTGTATGAGTACCCCTCCAATAGCAAAGTCCAAAGCATCAGTATGTACTTCATATACCTTGGTATGATCAGGAAGGTTGAGTACGGGTTCTTCACTGATTGCCTTTTTGAGGTCTTCAAAAACTGCATTACACCCACGACTTGTTCTTCTTGAGTAAGTCCGTCAACGGTGCAGCTTTTGCGAAGTAGCCCTTTATGAATCGTTGATAGTAGTTAATAAGTCCGAAGAAGGATCTTAATTCAGGTACCTTTGTGGGATGTTCCCAATCTTGGATGGCTTTGACCTTGCTTTCTTCCAGCATGAGCTTTCCCTCCTTTATCCTATGCCCCAAGGATGCCACTTCTTGTTTGGCAAAGTAACATTTTTCTTTCTTGATGAATAGCTTGTTTTCTCTAAGAACTTTAAATACATCCCGGAGATGTTTTAGATGATCTTGGAGAGTGTTGCTATACACCACTATGTCATCCAAGTAGACAACGACAAACTGGTCCAGGTATGGCTGGAATAGTTTGTTCATCAAGGTGCAAAATGTAGCAGGAGCATTGGTTAGTCCGAAAGGCATCACCAAAAATTTGAATGACCCATACCTGGTCATGCAAGTGGTTCATCCCCTTCTGCTATCCTCACTTGGTAGTAGCCTGATATTAGATTCAATTTTGAGAAGTATCTTGCATTCCCAACAGTTGATCAAAAAGGGGCAATGAGAGGGATTGGATATTTGTTCTTCACGGTAATTTTGTTCAAAGCCCGATAATCTATACACATGCGTAAGGAGCCATCCTTCTTCTTTTTTGAAATAGAACCGCACCAAAGGGGGCTTTAGATGGTCGGATAAATCCTGTCTCAACCAACTCTTTCAACTGATTGTGTAGTTTTGTCAGTTCTGGAGGTGTCATGCGGTAAGCTCCCATTGCTGGTAGCTTTGTCCATGGTTCTAGCTCAATTTGGTGATCGACCTCCCTTCTAGGCGGTAGTTCCTTCGGTAATTCTGGTGGCGCCACATCTTTAAACTCTGCAAGCACTTCTACTACTTCCTTTAGCTTGGCTTCTTCGGGCTTCGATTCTTCATCGGAGTCATGAAGGATAGCCAAGTAGCTCTCCTCCTCTCGTCGAATGCCCTTCTTGAATTGAATGGCTGATGACAACATCTTGGTCTCCATCTTGGTCTCCTGCTGCCTAGCTCTTGTTGTCAGTACAAGGCAAGCTTGGTCGCCTCCCATGATACACATGTTATTGGCAAACGGTATCGAGAACACCCTTACTTGGTCCAAGAAATCTATTTCAAGGATTACTTTGAAATCATCCATGGGAATGATGGAGAAGTTTAGCGTACCTGACTAATCCCCTACACAAGACTTCACACCTTTAGCCACTCTATAGATTGGCCTAGCTGCAGAGTTAACTGACTTGATGGAGCCTCCACCTCATGTTATTTGCAGACCCATCTTCCTCGCTTCTTCAATAGACATGAAGTTGTGAGAAGCTCCTGTGTCTATCATCGCATTAGTGGATGTCTTCCCTATAGTCACTTCTACAATAAGAAGTCCTTTTGACGGAGTTTTTGGAGAAGAGCGTACGACATTGAGTAATTGCATTATTCCTATCTGAGCGCCCATGTCATTTTCCTCTACTTCTTGATGGCTTTCAAGGAGAGAGTTCGGAGCTTTCTTCTGCGGGCAATCCCTTACCCAATGTGGTCCTCCACAAAGGAAGCAATTGTTGTATGGTTTAGTCTTGTTGTTGTTGTAAAACTTCCCCTTGTCTCTTGCTTTGAATGAGGTCAATTCACGACGATTCTCTTCCTTGTATTGCTCCCGGTCTCCCCCACTTCTGACATAGTTGTTCTTCTTACCTTTTGGCTTGTAGACTCTTTTGTGTAGTCCACCAAGCTTTCTGCAATGGCTATGACGAAAGTGAGATCTTGTGCACCACGCCTCCTAAGCTCTGTCTTTGCCCATTGTTGTAGTCCATCCATGAAGTTGAATAGAGCATCCTTGTCTGACATATCAGAGATTTCAAGGACCAAACTATTAAATTCCTTGATATATTCTTGAATCGATCCTACTTGCTTGAGCCTTCACAATTGGGCTCTAGCCTCATCCTCTGCATTTTCAGGATGAATTGCCTCTTTAACTCTTTCTCAAAGTCATCAAAAGTGGAGATAGTACACATACCATTTTCAACATCTCCTCGCCTTCTTCTCCATCATAGAATAGCAATATCTGAAAGATAAAGAGTAGCAAATTGAATTCTTGCCTCTTCATCTGTGATCCTCATTGCTCCGAAGTATTGCTCCATACCCCATAAGAAGTTATCCACTTATTTTGCATCACGAGTTCCTCCAAAACTTTTTAGTTTTGGCACCTCAATCCTCTTAGATTCGAAGGTTTAATAGTTGGTGGGTGTCACTAGTGCCCTTTTGCACAACAAAATGTCCCCACTCATCTCCTCCAGGCTAGCCGTTCATCTCTTCTTTGTGGGCGCTTCGCACTTCTTGGAGCTTCCCCACAAAATCCTCCTGCAACTTAGCCATTTGGCCTATTAGGGTCTCCTCAAGTTGGAGCATCATACCTCTGATTGTTGAATGGATGGTGACGTCCTCTTCCTCGAGTCCATCAACCCTTTGGCCAAGGTCCTCTACTTGGTCTTCTACGCCAATCATAGCCTCCTCCATTCGAGCAAGACGCGAATCAAAGCTATGCATGATCTCCTTAGACCTCCCTTGTGGCTTAGGTGCAACGGGATCCCTTTGCTCCTGGCGTCCTCACCCCTGAGACGACTCCACAATAGTGGCTTCCGACTCCATCCCGTGCTCCTTGAGTGCTCCTTTACGCTTTTCTTCATTCCCTCGAACCAAAGCTCTGATACCAACTGTCACAGACTAACTTTCCTTAAGTTATCTGTGCGGCTTTAGCGCTCTCTTTTAACACTAAATCAGCCTAACCTTCCCAACTAACAACTCAAAAGCACTCTCTTGAAAGTAGAATAGGAAGAAGAGTTAGAAAAGATAATGTTTCACTAATAAAGAGAGATTACAAAGCTTGAAAGCTTGAAACCTTGGATGCCTTAGAATGAGGAAAGAGACACTTATTTATAGCTTCCTCCATGGCTTTGGCCTTACACCTTGCCAATGTAGGACTATTCTCCATGGGGAGCTTTATAATATAATATTCTAACTTCTAGATAGTTCTACATTATTCTTATGTACATACATATTCTAGATTCTTCTAGGTTGTTCTTTAGGCCTCCATATTCTAGAATACTCCATCATGTCATAATATTGGTGGGGCGTGACATACGCTATCATGACCGCCATTGTTATTTTGATATTTGTCACCATCATACTTGTTTCAACCACTTCGCCAACAAACACCAATATCATTATTATTATCCCTTAATTGTCCACCTCTGTCAAACATTGGCGGCTGCTAATAACAACACATGGATCGTTCTATTCGATAACCAATAGAAATAAAACAATTATATTCAAGATATAAAAAATAGTGTATTTTATATTGAACTAAAAACCAAATAGCAAACAAAATATTTAAATAAAGAATTGGCCATAAAAGCCTTTTTTTGTGAGCAAATTAAACAGCAATGGCTAAAAATTTCACTAGGATTTGATTGTGAAGAATTACAACCCTAACACTCTGATAAAACATGAGATGTTGCCATCCTTCCTATGAATACAAAAATGGAATAATTGAAAATAAATAAAATAATTAAATGTTCTAACAAAATAATCACAAACATTAGTCGATCTCAGCCTTAATACCCCTTATAGGAGGCTTCCTATGATGGCCTTACTAAATGTTCATTTGAGTTAGTAGCTCTTAATAGAGGTATTTGTAGAGTTGTTATTTGAAAGCTATTTTTTGAAAAGTTGTTTGGCAAGTTTCTTATCAAATCAATTTCTCAAAAGCAATTTTACACAATAATAATATCTTTAAAAATAATGAAAAAACAATAACCAAAGCAGATGTAAAAAACATGATAGTGAGATAATTACTTGGACTTAAATTTATAGAATTAGTCCCTTTCTTGTAAGAAAAATCAGGCTCCCCACTTAAAAAAAAAAAAAAAAAAAAGACTCAAAATTTGATGCAAATGTTTCATACAACTAATAGTGTGAATTTAGTTTGATTCGCTCGAAAATTTATTTGAATTTTAGCTCGAATCAAGATTGGATTGAAATAAACTAGCCGAGTTATGATGACAAAATATTTGTATCGAATTTTTTTGGGGCTGATTTCGAGCCATGCATGTATCAACTCGAGCTGGCTCGAGATCGACTTGAATTATCTTTCATTTATAAAAAATGCATACAATTCTAAATAAAATCAAATATAGCGTGTTACGAGCCGGTTTCAAACAAAAACGGATCCAAATAAATCAATTTGAGCAATTTTATTTTGAACTCGAGTCAATCGATCCAATTTTGAGCTGGAACAAAACCAAATAACTAAAATTTTAGCCAAACTCATTTCGATTTCGAGCTTATTTCAATTTTGAGCCGAACTTGCTCGAAATCAAACATAGCGAGCCATGAGCCAATTTGGATCTGAACTCAATCATTCGAGCTCATTTCGGATGGCCTCAAAACCGGCTCTTTAACAGCACTAACAACTCCGCACCTTCCAATTCCAATATAAGCTGTTCATACTACTTCCTCTGCACAGCATCATTACGCAGCACATCAAATGGAAGTTTCCACACGATTTCATGGACTTTGCCACACACCCACTACTTCAAACGCATCTGATTCCAATACTCTTTTCTAAACCAGCTGAAAGAACCTCCCTTTTAATCTTCTTTCTCATATATACCTAAAGATATTATATTCTTCTCTACATTGTGATAAAAAGCAAACACCGAGAATAGCACAACATTTCATTCACAACAGCGTTATCTTACCTTCAGTCCACAGAGTTTTCTTCCTTCTTTCAGAACAAATGACCAGACCCACTGCTACTGAGAAGCTGGTGGCAATCTCCCTCGTACTTCTTGCAATGATCTCACCATTATATATTGGCAAGGAAGCGGCGGAGGAAGAAGAAGATGAGGAGAACAGAAAGTTGCGCATATGGTTGCCGTTTGTTCTCATTCTGCTAATCTTTTGTATCAGTCTCAGTACATGCTTTATGGATCAAAGATTCATGAGGTTTGATCCGTACTGGATTCACAGGGTAGGGGGTTCATCATGCGGGATCTTCACCTTTCTTCTGGTTCTAGGGTTTGTGCTGAAGTGTAAGGCCTGTCTTGGTACTTGAATGTTAGGAGATGTCATTATATATATATATTTGCGATGTATACTTAAATCAATTGGTCGGGCATCTGCTTGTCGGTTGTAAGTCCTTTTGGTTTGGGGTTCGATTCCCCCGAATGTAGGGTGTGGTACTCAAATTCTCAGATGCATGTGGGATAGTCGGGGCTCATATAATAGCCTCTGGTCATTCCTTTAATATATATATATATATATATATATATGTGT
>NW_018164992.1:3615116-3631616 GCF_001263595.1 Phalaenopsis equestris | reverse complement strand
GTGTGTGTGTGTGTGTGTGTGTGTGTGTGTGTGTGTGTAGTTTGGCTTGAAAATTTAGTGTGTTGTGTGTGTTGCTAGAAACTATGGTATCATGCAGATAGAAAATTTAAGAATATGATGTTTTATATGTTAACTATTTATTTTCTCTTTATTTATTTAACTGTTGAGGTCTTGTGATCTACTCGAGTTTCCTCTCTTTACAGTTTTCTCTCTTTTTTCTCTCATGCCTCCTTTCTCGGATTTGTGAAGTTCGGGCGATTAGGGCTCTGCAAAGACATTTATGTTAGGTGTCTCCATGTAATGTATATTTACTAGTTTAGTCTTTGGCTTATTTACTATTATGCCATCTTAGAGTCTATTTATTGGGTCTCATTTGTATATGATGGGGTGTAACAGAATATAATAAAGGGAAATTAAAAAGCCAGTGCTTATCTTTCTCCAGACTCTCTTCTCTAAGTATACCTAGTTTTAATTTCTTTCTTTATTTCTTTATTTTGGTGTAGGAATTATGAGCTAGAGATGATTCGCACGATTGCTATGGATGTTACTTTCTGTGAATAATCTCATACTGCTTTTATCTTTCAAAGAAAGTGGTAGAATTCATGTCTTTTCAGTCTTCATCTGTCGAGAAAATATTACGTGTCTATTGTTCGAATGTTCCGACAACAGAGTGAATCACACAATATCTTGCACACAACTTCAGGTGATGGCTCAATTGATATTGTTTGAAATTGGAGAATATTTTTCAATAAAAATATAATAAATGGGGCATTGACATACATGTCACCAAGTTCCTGAGTATTTACATATCTAATAACTAAACTTTATCTTATCACATTTGTATCTATCAAATATTTTCATATCACATAAAAAAATATCATTGTTTTAACTTATAAAAATTGAAATACAAAATTTAATACATGAATAAGGTGAGTCAGCTGACATATGTTAAATCCATAGAAATTGAGTGGTATGCATGTAAATCTTCCTTTACACACTTGAGAGACTTCAAGTCTTATAAAAATTACTTCAGTTACTTACTTCCTTCGGTTTCTCGGAGGTTTAATGGTTATGGCCTACTAAAATGCTCTTAAATAGCATTTCCTTTGCAGTTATTTCCAAGACCAGTGGTAATAAAACAAGTTACAAAATTAAGGACGACCAACGTTGCATATAGTTTTCTCTTTTACATTTAAGCCAAAGTGTTGTATGCCTACATATAAGATGTGTAAATACATAAGCATTGTTTGGCATGTATGTAAATTTCCCTTGTTTTTAAATAACATTATAATATTAAATAATTTATAGCAATCATATATTTTTTTGTTCTTATATTGTGGCCTGATATTAACATATTTTCTATCCTCTTGAAGCTGGTGATTCCGTGTATGCGGTTTCACAAACGTGGGTTCTTTTACCAACACTTTCTTCTATAACCATATTTGCCAATTCATAAAAATTTGCCCAAAGAGCTGGTGGCAAGGGAGATGGTGGCGGCGGTAGAGACGAGCCGGCACTGGCCGACAACTGTGTGGAGATAAATCGGAGTGGAGGCGACATTGACAATACGAAGCAGAAGGTTGGGGGCAAGGGCAGTGACAATTACAAATAGGCAAGAAGCGGCAACAGACAACACTGACATACACCGACCTAATTTAATTTGTACAAAACAATATATCTAAAATTCATCTATATCAAACGACTTTCAAATACATTGAATATGAACCATAGGGTAAACTTCAAATGTATTGATACGATCATTTTCCTTCATATTTATTGCATTCTTCATTTATAATGCATTATGTAATATAAAATCTACTTTATTTATTTATACTTTCTTACATAATCATAACAACATGGTAAAATTATGTCACTTATTATATAATACTTTACGAAATTTATGTAATTTTTTTTATTACCGAGGAATAACTTTTGCCTTTATACATCATAAATTATATTGATATATTGTATATATTTTTCTTATAATGATGCAATCGTTGTCATGGAACTTGTAACATGAGATAATATTTATTTAATGTATGCTTATATATGTATGTTGTATTTATTATTGATAAAATGCTTTTGGATGGAATAATGGGTCTTAAATAAGACTAGTCCTTTGAGAGTTAGTTGATTTTCTAAATTTCTAAAACCCATCACAATTCAAAGTGCCTTAGTAGAGTGATTATAAACATGTTATTATAAAGATAATATAATATTAAATAATGAATCATTTTTGTGTTTAAACATCTTATGCAAGAATCAAATAATAATCACATGAATGTTTGAGTACATTATTATATCATAAGTGTCATTGAATGATTACCATATTTAAAGATCTTATCTTGTGTACATTGTCTATAAGTATTACTATATAATTTTGCGGTACTACTTCTAGCATTCTCATTCATCATAATTGATTTGTCACCAAAACAATTAAATGGCGATGCACGAACTCAAAAGTTTTTTGGGTAAAATTTCTTCCTAATTCACATTTGGGATCATTCTAGCTCTGATTTGAATAAATTTATACTTAAAACAAATATCTCGACAATACAAGCCTAATGACACTTCAAGGGATCCAATTTGAGTCCATATAAGCCCGAATAAAACTCTTTGAAATGTAGTTGAAGGCTTCTGTGCATTAATTAAAAGGTTAAATAATATAAAAAATTGGCATACTTATAATCAAATTCAGCTGTTTGACGAGATGAAACTAATGAGCCTAAGATCATTTAATTTGTGTAGTTGTTAAGACACTTAATAATTAAAAAAAATATGCGTTTTCAAAGATATCAATGTTGATAGTTTCACGAGGGTTTAGATTCTCACTAGAGTTATTGTAATGCCCCTCACAAAAAAATATAAATGATCCCTCATTCTTGACCCGAGGGGGACTGTAGAAAAATAGAAGATTGAGCTGACAACTAAGCCATAACTCTTGAAAAGAAGTGTAAAACCAATTATTACTAACAATCATTAATCATTACAGGCAACAGTTATAACCCAACTACTTCTATTATAGCCCAACTATGAATGTTGTAGCCCAACTACTAATATTACAACCTAACCGTGACATTTATGGTCCAACTATTGATATTCTATTCCAAACTACCCATATATAGTTGTACTTGTGAGGTTATCTTAAAGCAAATGTAATTTTAACAAAATTTTGTAATCTCATGTTCCCCAATTAAGGTGAAGAATAAATGTATGTACTAGGAATTACAGGGTAGATTATTTTGATTGGACCATGCCTCGTAATTTTTTACCTAAAGTTTTGAAAGTCTTTACTTTATTTCCAACTAATATGCCTACTCATTCGAGCAAAAAAATTTACATTTCTAGCCATTTTTTGTAAGCAACAATCAACAAATTAATAATAATACATAATGATGTGTGCTTGAAAATTCATGGCATTAGAGTAATGAATTATTGTTTGAGCATTGCATGAGAATTCAACATGCTCAAATAACCAATGTGACAGACAAATACACCAGAAATTGTTACACAGAAAACTAAAAAAGAGAAAAAGATCATGGGGCTTAGCTAAATCAGAACAATCAACTATGAATTGTTGATTACACACACATGTCATTGTCTCACTACACAGTTCTTCAAGATACAATATTTGTTGCACAATGGTAAGGAGTGGTTACAGTTCAGAATAGTTATTGGAACTTCAGTACACTATCTTTAAGATGTATCACTGCACGGTGTACTAGATGATGTATTGCTTTGTTGGATGTTTCACTATTTAACGATGAAAGTTGAAATTTCACAACACACATTGTGACTCTGCATACGCAGTGGTCAATGGTGGTTGTAGTCAATAGTGTTTAGCAGGGGCCGACAAGCGGTGGTCAATAGTAGTGGGCAGTTGCAGGAGCGGGTGGTGTTCATTGGACCTTCAATGTAGAGCACAGGGGTTCAACTCCTCCTCTAAGCTTCAGTTCCCTTTTGGTTTAAGGTATAGATTCATTCTCAAGGAGAGTTGTGATTTTTATAGAGTATGGGAGAGGCATTCATGCACTTCATCAGAAGACCGAGAGAGGTTCCCTAAATCAGACGGGTATTTTTGAAAATTTGAGTGTCTTAATGATGTTAAACTGAGTGATCTTGGGCTAGTTGGATTTGTTTCGTCGAGAAGCTCAATTCGACTATAAGCTTGTCAGATTTGGAATTTATTTGACATTCCTATTGAGCACTAGAAGCTTCCAAAAATGTCTTGATGGGTTGATGGGGCTTTGATTTGAATCGAATTATACCAATTTTGGTGTCATTATGTTTGTCTCGTTGAGGTGTTGTGACTATAAGTTTATCGAAATCAAAATTTTGGATGTTTTTTTAATTTAGGTTTGAATGTTACTTGCTTAAAAATTGTCTCCAGATTCATGTCACGTCTCGAGATTCATATCCGATGATTAAATTTGTTGATGGGAAGTTAATAATGTATCCATATCTACAAGAGACTCAAATATAATATGATATAGAGAAGGCTATATTTCTTATTGAAAGTATATGATATGATTTTTAATATGATATTATAATATCATTATTTTGTGTTACAATACCAAATTATTAATATATCATAACAGTAAAACGAGTTATCATCTTAATTTTATATGCCAATCCTTCACATTTAGATAAAAATGTTTAGAAGATAACAAAATTTTTATTTAAAAAATTAGGAAAAAATAAAAAAATAGGAGACCAAATCTAGTTGAAATGATATAACTCATAAGTGTGATTAAAAAATTGTGCTCGTCTTCTCGGATTTATTTCTTTTGTGGGATGAATTGAGAGTCTAACGATAAATTTTTTGAGTTCTATTTTGATAATTTGGGCCAAAATATTTAAACATTATAACGAACAATTCATATTAATTCCATTAATTATGTGTATTTGTCAAACCCTAATTTGTGTGTGTTTAGTGCTAAATGAATTTTTTAACTATTATCTTTTCAACTTCTTATAATATAAAATATTTTTTTTATTATTAAATACATTAAACTCAATTGAAGAATACATAATTATATTAGTTTGAAGATGGGAAAATTGATATCTCTAATAAAACATAAATATTATAACTAATTATTGAAAAAAAATTTAGTATATTTAGAAAAATTGAATTTTTATTAAATCATATATTTTAATAAAGAAGTAATTAACTTAATATGATAGTTTTAAAGTTTAAGAGTGTGTTTGGAGCAGCTTGTGCGTTTCAGGATAAGCTGCTTATCTTGAAATGCAGTTCGCGGCCTGCGTTTAGTGTAAAAACCCAAATGCGGTTCAGATAAGTTGACGAAACGCGCGAACCAAACGGTATGACTGCGTTTTGAAAACGCCGTCCGCACTTATAAGCTGCCCCAAACGTACCATATGACTTATAAATTATCATTTATGCCAAGTGTGCGCATATAAGCATCCCTTTTATTTTCTTATATCGAGATGGGTCAATAAAATACGTGTTTCATTATTAATAGGTACATGATATGTTTTATTATAGACAGTGATAATTTATTTAAATTTATAGTATATATATTTTGTTTTTAATAGTGTCGTGTATGTAATTTTGTCAAATTATCAGGAATATACTATCAATAAGACATAATCCCACGTGTTGTCAAATGCTAGAATATATATAATTATGTTAAGGCTTCAATTAAATTTCTAAATATTGAAAAATTATATCACTAATTAAATTAAAATATACATAGATAATTAATTATTCTTCCCGTTAACTGACTTTAAGCCGTTGAAAGATTATAGTGATAAAATAAATATTTGTCTCAATGCTGCGGGAATTATTTTAATTTTTTAAAATTTTCAACGGCACGCAAAAGAATTTGATGTAAAAAATATTAAATGTCAACATGTTATCTATATAAAGTATATGATTTATATGAATTAAATGTTTTAATTGTTAGCTTTTCATAGAAAAAATCCATAATTCCAACAAAATTTAATATATTTATTTGATCGATTATTATTTATGAAATCCAAAAAAAAAAATCATTAGAGATCGAAATTGTATGGACGGATGTTCATATACTGATTTCAGAGCTTGTTCGAAATATGAATGGGGATAGCTTGTGAAGCCGATCAGACAATTTGGTTTGATCGGAGAGTTATGACTTATAGCTTGCCTAAGGTGATTAGTGCATCTCTACGACCAAAGTGAGGTAGCCCGATAAACTCGCCAAAAAAGCTAGACTCACCCTACAAAGAGTTGACTTGCTGAGGCGTCACAAACAAATCATTCTCGAGGAAATACATTTTACAAGGAACATTTATTCATGCACAGAGATGGCGATAATACTAATTATAACATCCCAATCAAAAGAGGAGAAGATGAGAGGGAGAGATATCGAAGGTATTTGAGATTCAATTGTAACTAGTATTTGAGTCTAGCATAAGCTAAACCCGGGGTTAGAAAATCAAACTACAACACCAAAAACAATCCTCTATCCATAATGCATATATCATGCAATTAATGATATATAATAAGCATATCTTCATTTCATGACATATTCTATAATTCATGTATTTTTCTATAAATATTTTTTTTATGTACATAGAACATTGCTTTTACCCCCATTATAAGTAGAGGGACAAAGGGCAAGCATAGACATACAATTAATTTTATCAAACTCTCTATTTTCAAGTAATAAAAGAATTATAAAGCTTCTCATGGAATTCTTTTCTCCACTCCTCTTTGTTTCTTGTAGACAATCTTACTAGTGAGTTTTCAAGTGTTACCCACAAACAAAATTGGATTCAATAGTTTTGCAATAAGCTTCTTGAAGCTTCAAAAAGTACTACTCAGTTTACTCTACGTAGTCGTTTATAGGGTTGTGACATTCGCTTGAAGACTGTTAATCGCTGAAAAATTAATTAGATTTTGACTCGGATCGAGATCAGATGAAAATAGACGAGCAGAGCTACGAGCCAAAATTTTAGATCGAATTTTTCTTAGCCAATTTTGAGCAGAACTTAGCTCGGCTCGAAATCAAATTATTAACAACGCTAAGTTGTTTGTAACACTAAGACCTTCTGAAACTCGTCCTTTCCATCAAATCCTTTCATCATGAAGAACTCCTTTTCTCTATTAAAAGATTTTTTTTTAATGTTTAAAAACATGGATGAGTTAAATTGATTGAAATACAAATTTTTAATGGGCATTTAATTACATACCACAAAATTCTTATGAATTTACACATCTAACACCTGATTTTTACATTTCTAACATTCAGGTCTTTCTTTTCACATTAAAAATGCTTCTATCACCAACTTTAACAAAGTGGAATGCACCTTTTGGTGCATATGTAAAGTGGTATTGATATAAAAACAAAGTTTATGGGTCAGATAATCAAATACATAGGAATTATGTCCCATGTATGTAAATCTTGTTTTAATGAATATTTTTTACATTTCTACCACCCTAAATTTTTACATCACATCAAAATATCACTATTATATTTTTTTAAACTTTAAAACACATTTTCTTATATTAATATGGTGGTATATATGTAAAAATTAAACTTTAGATGTTAGATATGTAAATACATAGGAACTGGGTGGCATGCATGTAAATCTTCCATTTTTCAAATGAATTTTTCAAGCTCTTAAGAATATTATTAAATATTTTCCAATTCCATAAAAGGCTTCACCAACAAAAATTCATTTGCATATAATGCCTTAAAATCATTTCAAATTTGTTCATATCAATTTTATGGTATTTTAGCTCATGCATTACTTCTGTAACAATCATTCAGTTGATTTTTCTCTTTTCCATTTTTGATTGGCATAAATTCTGTTTTCACACTTTTTGTTAGAAAAAAAATTCTAATTTCAATAAAATATACACTGAAATTAAATCTATTATATAATTTATGCTAAATTTAAAAATAGTATACAATACTTCGTATAATTCTAATTCCAAATATAAATATTAAGCTAAGAATATTTGTAACCAAACCCCCACCACTTCTTGCTAGATGCGGTGACAGGCTGGCAGCTTTCTAGCTGCGGTTTGACTTTTTCAAAAAAAAAATAAAAATTTGTAATAGCTACTACACCTAGTTTATCAGCAGATTATTTTTTATATATAATAACCACCGCAGTATTTTGAGTATCGGATTATTATTCAGCAACTTCATAATTATTTTTTAATATGTTGTAGCTGCCCCAAATAAACCTTAAATTTGTCATCTCATTTATTAATTTTAGATTTTTTTTAACTTTCATTTCTTCAGTTAAAATTATAATGACATTTTTAAGTTTGCATATTTTTAAAATTAGTTGAATCTATGCCCTCATAAAGTAAAGTAATGCTAGGGATCTATATCATTGTATATAATATGTTAGTTATCTCCTTAGTTCAACCATATATGATGGATGAATTTTTCACATCATAAATTAATTTCAATGACAATATAATACATTCGCCCAACTTTACTCATCAACTCTTGAATACAGGGTCGATCGGTTCAATCATTGTGAATCATAAACTATGATGCTATTATACTATTCGATCTAAAAAAATGTTACTTGACATACTTCCGGCCAATAAATGGAACACGGTTTGTCAAAATGTCAATCCTCTCTGACCAATATCGGGCAACTAGACCAGCATGAGAACAAGGTACGACATTTAAATGACATGCTTACCGAAAATTTATTATAAATGATATGTATTGCAAGCAAAACATATGATCATAGCAATTATTGAGATTATTTCTTAGTACCTAACTTTGCATTCATCATCAAATTTTTCATTGGTAATTCTTATACTTGTAATATCCGGTTTACATTTCATATGAGATTTTACAGGTTTTCACCTAAAAACTTCCCGCATCACTACTGATTGTTTTCTTTTATCGGAGCATGTACTGAACTATCGTGTAACAGTAAGACGATAATTCATTACTCTGCCGCCACGAATTTTCTAGCATGCATCACCCTCTAAAGTTAATAATAATTAATTCAAGTGCTCCATTAAGAGAAATATTTAATATTGTTTCTTTATATCGAAAATCTTACATAGTATTATAGCATTAGAAGTGAATTATGTGATAATTAATTTTAAAAATTTGCCATAGGAAATATATTTTATATATTAAAAAAAATGTACTTGCTACTAGTAGCTAATTAAAAGAGGTTGAGATATTTTTAATAAAGAATATCAATCCAAATTTAAAAACTATAATATTTTTAATATCATCTCGATCAAATATTTCCAAAAAAAAAAATCATCTTAAATCACAATCATTTTTACATCTAATTTTTTAAAATACATGATATTACTATATATGTTTTATTTTATATTTTATCCATATTTAAAAAATAAAAAAAAAAAATATTTCAGTTTTGATTATAGTTTAATCATGCAAAGTATCCAATACCTAAAAATTTATCAAAAACTAAAATCTAATAGTCACACAACTAATGAAATTATTATTTTTTTATAATTATATTATGCTTTGATTTATCACTAGTATTAATTGTGATATAGTCTACCCGTAATATATTCTACCCTCTAATATTTGATAATTATTGTAGTACAACATTAAGAAAAAAAATATATTTTATATTCTAAAATTTATTAATCAATTTATAAAATAGAATAAAATTAGATAACTTCTTTTTTTTTTTTTGAAATATATTAAATTCATGAATCAAATAATTATTGTAAAATTAAGAATTATAAATAATATATAAAAAAATTAACTAATTTAATATCAAATATATTTATATGTAAGTTATGGAAGTCACAATCTCTAAAGTTAAAAAGGTATAGAACTCAACACAACTAATTCGTTTAAGATGACAATAGCAATAGATAATGCCCTGAGATTTTCCGGTGTGATCTTACACCGCACGCCTTTTTAAAAGATAGATTCGCATTGCACATTTCCGAAAATTATTAGCACACCATCAAAATTATTATATTACTATGGCTAATAAAATGATGACTGTCTAATTGTATATTTTCTCTCGCATACAAGAGATTGTCTGTGAAGCTGTTGAAGAAGAGTTTGCTCTTCAAAAATCTGTTGTGGCAATTATAATTTTACTTTTTTTTGCAGAGTTAGGTCATAACTTTCTAGCAGACACCACAAGTAGTTAGATCTGATGGTAAAATAAAGTTTTCAATTACAGCTTTTTGAGAACGCAGACAAAACTTTGGCACGACACCATACCGCTATATTTATCCCCCCTACATGCAACCTTCAACGCCGGTGGTGGATGATGAAAAACTCCATCGCTTTCCATGAACGACAAATGATCAAAATCCCAATCCCACCAAATAAAACTAAAATCACCAAAAAAAATCCCTCGGCATATATATATCCAAATGGATCACGTTGAAATAGTGAGAGTTAAGACCCGTTTGGGGCAGCTTATAAGTGCGGTGACGTTTTTGAAAACGCCGCCTAACCGTTTCGTTTCTGCGTTTTTGAAAACGCTGTCTGCTGTGTTTGAGTTGAGTTTTTTAAACGCAGCTCGATGGTCGACCTGCTGGCCGCGTTTCAGGATAAACAGATTATCCTGAAACAGGATAAATAGATTATCCTGAAACACACACGCTACTTCAAACATTTGCACGACTTCTCTGCCTCCTCGGATTTGCTGAACCTGACGATATTTACACATCTGCCACTCACATATTTAACACCCAAATAACAAGTTTTACATATGTAAATACACATAAAATTGGGTGATGTCTACGTAAATGCCACTAAAACAAGCCTAATCCATTTTTATAAGGTATGGTGGATACAATTAAGGTTGGAACGCGACAGTTTGCTTGCTGTCCCCTCCGCATGCGGGATGAATGCGACCAGCTGCCCAATTAGAGAACAACGCATTACCAACGTCACTCAAGAGGTAATTAGTGTCTGCCTGCCATCGTGACTCCTCCAAGCTCTTAGTGCCTGTAATGACCCGCATAAAAAAAAAAAAAAAAACAGATTTATAGAACGACCACTTACAATAGCTGCAACCCTTGTGATTAACGAAATGTCGCATAAAGACGCAAACCTCACAGTACTGGCTCCACTAAGAACTACATATTGTGCCTTCCCTTGTGATTAACGAAATGTCTCATTGATAATAAGTCGCTCGAAACTACTATACGAACAGTCATGACGTGTCTTTATCTGATTGGACGGTTAGTTGAATTAATCCCGCATGCGGAACCAAACTGTCGCTGTTGCAGCCCACTGGAATCCACCGATGCCTATTATAATGTAATAAATTCATTTTAATAATGATTTTGCGTCCGGACTGTGAGCTGAAAAGTGAAAATTCTGCTGAAGCATCAAATCCCAGCACATCCGAGGAAGCAGAGAAGTCGGGCATTAACTCCCATTAACTCTTACTGTTTGGATGCGATCCATTTCTATATATATGAGCTGAGGGATTTGTTTTGTGATTTTGGTTTTATTTTGTGGGATTGGGAGTTTGATCATTTATCGTTCATGGAAAGCGATGGAGTTTTTCATCATCCACCGCTGGCGCTGAAGGTTGCGGCTGCAGATTCTGCTGATCGGCAGGCAAATATTTCTTCACTCCTTTTTAGGGTTTTGCAGTATGAACATAGTTTGTGGCATGTTGGTCGTTTTTTGTTGTATTTTGAGCTTTTTACCTGCTGCTGTTGTGAATTTCTCTGAGGGGTTTTTTTTGCTGTGTGATCGCAGAACGAAAGGAAGTGTGCTTTGGAAGTGGATGTATGTGGGGAGGATGAATGCTTGGGACATTGATTTTGTTTTTCAATGATATGTTAGGTGTTTTGTGTATTTTTAGAGGGTTTTGGGCTCAAATTTTTAAATGATTTTATAAATACTATCCGTCACTTTTCTTTTCTGGTTTTATTTTTCCTTGCTGTGAGCGGTGCATTTCATCACGCTAATCAGCATGGGATCCTTGGTTTGAGATTAGCTCCATATCGATGCTAGAGCTGGTAATTCATGTTTTAGATCTAATCATCTTTGCTTGCGAGTTTTCTAAGCGGTCATCTTCTTTTTTGTATTAATTTAATTTTGTTAAGAACCTGGGAAGTTGATTTTTTATGTAACTGGGATGTGGATACGGCTCGAGATGGTGTTGCTTGTTCGGTGGCGGTTGCAAGGCCACGTATGATTGGGTTAAACTGAAGTTTGGATTTGCAGGAATTTAATCGAGCCGAGTGTAGTGGAGGTGAAACTTCCTCAACTCATCGTTCTAGACGCCCAAGCCTTCCCTCTTTACAAATTCCACCAAGATCTGTAGAGAATACTCAAATTAACTCAGCAAAGATAAATATTCCTTCTTCAATAACACCTAATTCAACAAGACCGGGGTTGCCACCCAGGCCTTCTTCATCAAGGCCGAAACCAGTGGTGAGAAATCTTCTTCCCCAATGGAGTCTTAAGACTAAGAATTCCACTCTAGAAGGTGACAAAGCAAATTTGCTCTCACCATCGCCCCCATCAGCACCATCACAGGGGCAACAGGATAAAAGTTCTATAGCAAGGGCATTCTCTTTAACCAAGGTATTGTCTTCCATATCGCTAAAAGGAACACTCTCATTACCGGCAACACCTGTTGGAAATTCAGGATCAGAGTCTTCACAGGAAAGACATGTGATTGATTCCTGCTCCAGATGTAAGCTCTAGTCTCCGAATCTTTTTATGGCTTTGCTTGCTTTTAGGTTATTAAGGATATAATCTTATATTTTCTTTGTTTATGTAACATTTAGGGATATAATGCCTTCAATGAGTGATTATTGGATAGCTTCTCACTCGTGTTAGTTATCTATCTGAACATGTTGCCATTTTTTATCTTTAATACTTACAAAACTTCTTTCTGGTGAGTTAACAAAATAATCCCATGGAAGTGATATGATTTTGGATTTTCACAAAGTGCTTACATGATAATTAACTACATCACAATAAGCCATCACAAAGTGTGTCATGTGCATAATATTTATGGCAAGGGGGATTAAAAAGATGAGTATCTTCTATTGTGCTTTGCTGCACTTATACTTAACCATTATGAAGTTAGATTTAAGCGAGCCATGCTGTTATTGTGCGCATTTTCATCTTCTCTATAGGATTTTGTGGTTTGGCGATTCCATAAATTTGATTGATGGCTGATTTGAACTGTCAAGTTGGACATGCACCTATAAATTATAGATGAATGAGAAACAATATTTTGCTCTTTTTATAGGCTAACCATGTAGTATCACACTTAAATTGATAATATAGTTTTTGAAAGAATGGTTGTTTAAATAATGGTAATGCATCTCTTGCTAGAGATGCTGAATTGTTTTATTATGTTGCCTCTGTCATTTTATTCTCCTTACTTTTTTCTAATCATGTTGTTTAATTGCCCACTTTGTAATGAGTGATTTTGATTTTTATAACTAGCCATTTACATGATTGTCGTTCTCGAACAGAAACCACTATCCCGGAAACATATTACGCGGTCACTTTCAGTGCCAGCGAATGCCAAGGTTAGGATTTTACGAAGAGCGGATTCATTAGGTTTGATACGTGTGATCCCAACACCTCGTCCCGTTGTTGTTGATAATGCTATGGAAAGTGAAATTATTGAAGCTGGTCATGGTAATATATATGCTTTAATTTCTTTTTATTTGCATATTAATCTCCTTACTATTTATAACACTCAAATTAAGATATGCTATGAATAAGGTTTTTTTTTTTCATCAGGGAGTTCTACTAGACCAATATTTGCTGTTGAAAAAAGAATGTTTTTTTAGGTATTATGGTATTTAAAAATTGTGGCAAAATCTCTTGTTGCTTCCTTAGATTCATATCATCACACACTCTTGTCCGCAAGATTTGGAAACATGTTTTATTGCCAATAACGTTCAAACCCTTTCTTTTAGTGAGAGAAGGAGTGATGATTCTTGTTGCTCAACTTGGTTCTTATTGGAAGGTTGATTAGGAAGGCTATGAATTGGCATGGTTTATCATTGACTGAAAATGATATGAAGTGCAATGGAACAATATATGTAAGCATCTATAAGAAGTTATGAATCATGCAAGCTGACCCTTAGGCCAACTGGTTGTAGGTTTTCATAGCTTTTTAGTTTTATATATTGAATTCTTTCGAATGATTGAATTTTCTAGGAATAGTTGGAAGTTAATAGGGATTTTTAGGTTGTTCATTTTATGATGATACACAACCAAAGGAGAAGTGAAACTGTCTCAAGGAGTGCTTTGTTTTGGAAGATGCTCCAACGCTCAAGTCGAGGGGAGGAAATAACAGCTTAGCGCAAAATTAACTTCCCATTGACAGGGATTTATAGTGGTGAGGTTTGAGGTTAGTTTGGTATTTTCAATGACTTCGATGTTAAATTTAGGAGTCACTCTGTCTTTGAAACTTGTGTTTGATGAAAAAGCCTCTGGTTAAGGGTTGCTTGGTTTTTATACCACAATAGTATTGAAGATCAAGCCTAACTTTTAGGATGGGAGTTGGATCATCATACCCTTGGTTTAATGGGAAGAAAAATGCAGCTTTTTTAATTTGATGAAATCAGTGTTGTTTGATCATAATTGGGTTAGTGGATGGCTCAATGGTTGGTGTTAGAGCGAGATGAATAGGATCGTTGGACATTAATTGTTGTTTCTAGATGATTGCTGATTGTTTAGGTTTGATTTAAGGGATATAGCAAGGATATTGAATTGAGGTTATCAAATTGTATTTAATTAAGGATTTTTTTTTCTGTGGATATTAGCAACTTGAGACTTTGTTAGGGTGTTTTTAAATTTGATAATCCCTTCTCAATTCATTTTTTATAAAGCATTTATCAATCTCGAACCATTTTGTTCTATCATGGTGGATAGGATTTTTAACAATACTAATTGTAGCTTGGCTTTCACACATCATCATCTTTGATTCTTTAATATAGGCTTTTAAATTTTCAATAGTCTTTTAAGCCGCATTCCTTTACAAATTCAGTGGGCATGACCTCGAGTTTTGTTTTAGGTTTACTTTCTTTTTCCTCTTCTAAGTGACTAATTTTTTTTTTAATTCAAGTGGGTAGTAGCTAGAAGTGGTGGCGTGGGGCTTGGGGACAACCGACCTAGGTTCGCTCCAACTTGGCTAGACAGGCTTGGTTCTCAAGGGGGGAAGGGCTGCCGACGCCCATTTCATTTTCTTCCTCCCCTTTTCCTTTTCCTTTTCCTTTTCTTTTTTTTTTCTATCATAATATTTATTTAATATTTATTTCCTTGAAAACCCCTATTATAAATCCTTGTCTATTTTATTACTTTTTATTCTGTTTTCCAATTGAAAGAATTGACTATTAAATCTTAATATTTGCCTATTATATTATTTCATTTTTATTCTTTTTCCTCATTGAAAGCATTGCCTAATATAAGTCCTAATTCCTATTATATATAGGGGCTGTTTTACTTGAGAAAGGAAGCCTTTTGTTGCTTAAGAATTCAATGTTTTGTTTGGACAATTGCCAAAATCCTGTTTTCCTCTTCGAGGGCTGTATCCGACGACGAGGAAGTGCTTTTATTGTCCCTTGTTCGAGGTGGTGATCGTCTGGTGCTCCGGCTGTAGCTCGACCCCAACGTGACATTTATCTTTTCATTCTTTTTCTTCTCTACTATCCTTCCATCTTTCAACCCTCGCAACCCCTCCCATACAACCACCTCCAAGCTCTCTTACAATAGCTGCAACCACTCCCCTACAGCTGCTAGCCGCTCCTAGCCCTCCCACAACAAACATAGTCCTCGCCTACGTCTGCTAGCCACCTCTCAACCCTCTTCTTGCAACCGTAACCCCTCTACTATTATCAGCCCTTTTACCTCCCTCAGGACTGCTTCCAGTCGCTGTCTTTCTCGCCAATCACCCCCAAGTAGTCCATCTGGCTTTCCCAACAGCCGTTGGACATTCCAAACAGTCGCTTACCACCAGCTAGCAAGTCGCTAACCCTCTTTCTTCCCTCACGAACCACCCTTTCAGTCGCTACTTTCGTCGTCGATCATAATCAAACAGCAGGGCTGTCTTTATCTGTTTGTATTGTAGTGTTTGTTTGTTGTTTATTTCCTGTTTTTCTAGTGTCATGTTTGAAATCCTTTCGGAATTCAACAATCACATTGTCTTTTTATTCATGATCTGGGTTATCTCCAATATTATTTGGTATCAGAGCTAGCCTAACTCTATTCCCATCCTAGGATTTCGTATTCGCCCCTACCAAGCCACCACAACATTTGTCTTTTTTCTCATACTTTTCATTCTCTTTTCGTTATTTTTTTCTCTGTTCTTTCTTTCTTTCCTTCCAAGATCCTAAAACCGTCAATCATGCCACTAAGGAGTTTCGAGTAGGGGTGTAAACAAGCCGAGCACGAGCGAGCTATGCTCAGCTCGTGTATATTTCGAGCTCAAAAAGTGTGTTCGTGTTCGACTCGTTTGCTTAACAAGCCGAACACGAGCTGTTCACGAACAAAGAGTCCTTTTAATAACCCTAATCAT
>NW_018164992.1:3576708-3615093 GCF_001263595.1 Phalaenopsis equestris | reverse complement strand
ATAAGGGTTTGAGCAAGATTTAATATATATTATTCATATTAAAACACCATTTGAATCTAATTTAATAATTTTTATTCTATTTTTTTAATCAATATTTTAATTGATTATAAATCTTTGTAACCTTATAGTCATTTAGATTTTTTTAAAATAGTACACATATATATAAACTTGATGAGTAGTATTTCGAGCCAAAACGAGCCGAACACGAACAAACACATCTTAGTTTGTGTTCAGCTCGTTAACTTATCGAACGAAATTAATGAGCCGAACACGAGGTGTTCGCGAACAACGAGCCGTTTTGACAGCCCTAGTTTCGGGAGTAGAGATTCACCCACTTTGTTGGAGGATTACAAACGAAGAAGATAAAATCCAATGGGAGGCTACTTGACCGTGATCCGAAAGGTCGAAGGAGAGAACGAGAAGATATGATGATGAAGCGGGAAACACAGTGCCAGTTCCTACCAATTATTTACTGCCATAAGTTGCAGACCCTAGCTTTTGAAGTGGAGAGATTGCACCACCAAATGTCTCCACCTTATTACTATCCAACGAAACCAATCCGCAAGTTCTTCATAGCCAAAAAATGTTGCAGGTGTCGCGGGTTTGGGCATGTTGAAGTAGAATGCACAACCAGGGGAAGGATTTACTTCACCAAGTAGTGTCATAAAAAAGTTGGATAAATGCACTGCAGGCATTGAAGAGCAATTCAAATGAGGATTTTCATCTGATGATGCCTTTACCCGTGGAACTCCCTTGTTTGTGGATACATCCAATGCATTTCCTCTATGTGATCAAAAGGAACATGCTACTTTTGATGAGATTGTTGTTCCTGCTCTACTAGAAGAGAGGGAACTTCTAGTTGAGATAAATAAAGTTCATGCAGACCGGCGATGTCGAAATTTAAAATTTCAGTGGATGGTCTTAATAACGACAACTCACAACTCATAGCATCGCCAGCGGCTACACTGCTAGCTCTTACCTCGGGTTTTTCATATGAAGAGATGAAAGACCAGTGTAGAACTCTTGTTATTGAAACACAACAGAAGATGTAAGTTTTCCTAAACTTCGAAAGTCAGATGGAAGATCTGGAAGATAATAAGAATCACCTATCAACCAAATTCTTGCAAATCTCAACCTCGCTAAGGCCCAACTTGTCATAGAAGAGAAATATATAAGATATTTATTTGTTCGAAATTTGACTAAAGAAAACCTACGTGTAGTGGTTTACCTCTGACTCATATTATGTCGAACCATAACAGATCAATATAGAGGTATGCTCGCAAGTGGGAAAAGCTCTTCAGAAGTTTTTGTAGCCAGGGCAGTCACAATGGGATTGAGGAACGGTTGGCGAGAACCAGAAAGCTTCGACGAATGAGGTCGAAGCTCCTCCAACACCGGGAGATTGACGCTGGGCTTTGAGGAGGACCCAACCTAGGGTTCATCCAACTTGGTTGGACCGAGTGGTCCCCAACGAGGGCGGGCTTTCAACCCCCTTTATAAAGCATTTATAATGTTTCCTTTCTTTCCTTTCTCTGTCCTCAAGTTTCTTCCTCCCCTTTCCCTTCATTTTCTTTATTTTTCCATCATATATTTCTTTTCTTTTTCATGAAATCCCATATTATAAATTATGGCCTATTATATTACTTCCTTTTTTATTCTATTTCTGAAATTGAAAACATTGCCTTATACAAAGTCCTAATCCTTGCCTATTATATTACTTCAATTTTATTATATTTCCTAATTGAAAGCATTGCCTAATATAAGTCCTAATCCCTCTTATATATATGGTCTGTTTTGCTTAGGAAATGAGGTCTTTTGTTGCTTAAGAATTCAACATTCTGTTTGGACAGCTGCGACGTTCTGTGTTTCTCTTTGCGGGCTGTATTTGACTGCGAGGAGGTGCTTCGGCTACTCATCGTCTGAGGTGGTGATCTTCTCTAAGAGTCTGGGTGGTGCTCCGACTGTAGCTCGACCTGGACGAGACATTTTATAGCTCTCTTACAGCAGCCGCAACCCCTCCCCTACATTCACCAGCCACCTCGCAACTCTTCCACAACAACCCAACTTTCACCTACAATTGCCAACCACCTTTCAGCCCTCTTTCTGCAATCGCAACGCCGCCCCTACTGATGTTAGTCCTACTACTTCCCTCGAGACTCTTTCTAGTCGCCGTCTTCCTCGCGAACCACCCTCCAACAGTCCATCCTGCTCTTCCCAACAGTCATTTGGAACTCCCAGCAGCCGCCTGCCACCAGCTAGCAGGTCGCCAACCCCCTGCTGCTTCTCTCAGGAACCCTTCCAGGCGCTGTTTTTTCTCGCCGACCACCATCCAACAACAGGGCCTTCTTTATTTGTTTGTGTTGTAGTGTTTGTTTGTCGTTTATCTCCTGCTTTTCTAGTGTCATGTTTATAATTCTTTCGAAATTCAACAATCAGTTTTTGTATTCGTGATTTGGGTTAACTACGGTATCATGTGGATTTACTATTAGTTATGGATTCTAAATATTAAAGATTTCATTACCTTATCTGTCTCTTTCTTACAGAACATGCTTTTTACTTGGTGATCTTCTAAGCTACCTTAATATCATGTATACAACATTAATCTGCTCCTTTGTGGGAATATTCATTTATTGACTAACTGCACTAATTGGAAAATGCCTTGTCTAGTTGGAAAAAAACAAGATTTTTCCAATGCGGTGGTGGTAACTTAGTGTCTGTTTGCGCAGCTGCAACTAATCCAGCTTATCCAGATAAACAACTTATCTTAATAAGCTGACTGACTATTTGATTTGAGCGTTTAGAAAACAGCTGATTTGCAACAGTTTGTGGATAAATGACAATTCTGCCCCTGAACTGAATGAAACAACATTCAAGGCACATTTTGGTACGGAACTTGACAATACATGTAAAAAAGAATCCCAAAGCTATACTATTGTCTCTGAACTTGAATCTTTTTCTATGATAGCCAGATCAACCCAAATTTGGTTAATATAATATATGTTAAACAATATATCACCAGAAAACAACGCTCAAGGTACATATTATATGTCCTGCGTACTCTTGTCAATTATCTTCCTTAAAATTTTTTAGTTCATTCGCATTTCTTTGCTTAGAAAATTACATAGTGAAATCACTATGCTGAATAAAAGTGTCATTCATTAGAACTAATCACATCAACAAAACCAAATCCCTCTCTCTAGTTAAACCAAGAACAAAAACATATCTGGATCAATGCTATACCCCCATACACTAATCTCATTATGTGTCATCTTCCAGTAATAAATAAAAATAAGAACACGTACACAACACAAAAGAGCTTCAAAATTCATTACTAGTATCATATGGCAAAACTTGTCTTAAGAAGCTCTCGAATATCTTCCCTCACACTTCTAAGCTATGATGAATCTGAAGCGTGGATCTCGCCACCAGTGGACGAGCTAAGCGAGTGTCCACCCGCCCTCTATGAATCACAAATGCCCGTTAGAAGAACTTCTGCCAACATGTCGATATATGCAAACAAATACCTGTTGTGAGATCGATTGTCGAAGAGGGAGGAGCGGCTAGGACACGGGAGATCCGAATGAGACCCTCGGTTGCGAGATGCGAACGAGAAGCAGAGCATGCGGCCGCGTGTTTAAGAAATACAAAACTCTGTATTTAGATAACCTGACAAAAAACGTTCGAACCAAACGGTACAACGACGTTTTGAAAACATTGCTGTTGACCTCATTTTTAGTGAGATATGGTTTTTTTTAGGGTTTATGGTCTAGCTTTAGAATTTTCTCTTTGACTATCTTAGAGCCCTAGAAATGAGACCCACCTCATTTTAGAAATTCAACCTACTTCTTACCCTTTTGGAGTTTCGCACGCGTGGCCTCGGCCTCTAGCAGTTAGGAGGTTGAAACCAACATGAGGAAACCCAAAAGGAGTCCCTATAGGACCATTAAACTCTAGGATCAATTTATGCACAATCTGCACATTCGCGTGCACAAAATTCGTAATTTGAACAATCGACACGTTTGTTTACCACAATTCGCATCGTCTGGGCCGTTATTAATCTAAACTTAAATAATTTTTTATCGCGAGCCGAAATTTTGACGAAAATCAAATTCGACGCATTTTTGACTCGATCGTCGACAACGTTATGATGAAATGGACTGTGTCGGCGCGTCCGGAACTTCAAAATTACCCAGGGAGGACACCCATTTAGATGTGGTTCCATGCACAGACGAATATTGTACGAATTGTAGAATTTTAAATATTAAAATAAAAAAAAAGAAAAAAAATCCTTACATCCCTTATCCTGCAGCCACTGCTCAAGCCGAGCCCTAACTGCGTCAGCTGAGAGCCCTCCCTTCGATCGAGCCAGCACGTGCCCTACTTATTCTCGGGTTGCCCGATCGCTGCCCTTGCCGAGCTTCACGACCGAACTCCCTTCTTCCCGCGAAGCTTCCTCGAGGCCCCCTCAGTACAACTTTCGACCTTTCCTCCACTTCCCCTGTGTCCCCACCTACTCTCCACGCCCTCTGCCTAAAAGCTTCGCTTCTATGGTCGATACCTGCCCCTGCAATGTTTGTCGCCACGCGCTCGTCCTTCTCACTTTCGACTCACCGCCCAGGTAAGTGCAGGTAAGGCTTCTCCTCTCCCCTGGCTCTATAAACCCCACTTGGGGAAGGGTTTCTAGTTGTTTAAATTTTGGAGAGGGGGGATGTTCTACCAAAATTCTGAGTGATTCTTCCCTCTTGGTTGGTCTGTTCTTTGTGCTTGGAGCTTTGGTTTTCTCTGTTCTATTTTGTGCAAAAATAAAAAAAAGGGGCAAGTTTTGTTGTTGGATTGCGGCTGGTTCTGTGTCGTTGCTGAAGCTTTGCCGTTCGACTCTTTCTAGTTTGCTCTTTCTCCTTTCTTTGAGCATTTTGGAGGCAACCTCTATTAATCTTCATGAGTTCGATCTTTCTGGTAGCTCATTCATTAACATATATATGCTTCATTTCCTAATCTTATTTAATATGCCAAAGGGTATGATTTCTGGTTTTATTCATAAAGATTTAGTGAATTGCAAGCTTTGACACATTAAATATGATTAGGAAAAGAAGCACATATATGTTAATGAATGAGCTATTAGAAAGATCAGACCCATGAAGATTAATAGAGGCTACCTCCAAAATGCTGGCTTGTTTTGGTGATTGGTTCATTGGATTGGTTTGGTGGCTTTTGAGCAGCATCTATTGGTTTCATTTATTTGCTGATATTTGGGCTATAGTTTTTGAGCCTTTTAAAATATGACTCACTGATTTGGGCTACAGTGGAAGAATTGTTTGGACAAATATGACTCACTGATTTGGCTCTCCTCAAGCTTGAAACCTCGGAGCTCGCTGTTTTGTTCCCATGGACAATTTGAAACCTTCAATTTACAAATCTGACACCCAAATTTTCATATGAATATTCATAATATTTTGATTTGATATTCTCATGCATAAGTATTAGACAATAATGGTATATTTGTTTAAAGATTTAAGGACTTTACATAGAACCATTGATTTTTTTAGGTGTTTGTGTAAATACATAATCATTGTGTGGTTTGTATGCAAATGCTTATAAGAATTTCTCTTATGCGTTGCGGGACTGATGTGTTTATTAGCAATTGAAGTATTGTGGTTGTTGCCCTATGTTGAAATCATATATTTTGCAATCTTTCTTGATGGGTAGATTCCTGTCTTTTTTGGTGCGGTATTAACTGTGAAGGAAATTTTCATGCATGCCACAAAATACTTATACATTTACATATCTAACACCTAAACTTTCATTTGTTCATGCATGCTAACCACTATATGATAAAGTTGGTGTTAAACCTATAAATGCATAGGAACTTAAATGCTGAGTATATAAATCCTCTTTTTCTTTTAAATTTGAACATTTGCACTTGAAAACGAGGAATCATAAAGACATAGAATTGCTGTGGTTAAATGTGTTTAATATCTTTTCATATAATGATGCAATTGTGTATGTGCGGTATACTTGAATCCAAGAAATACTTATACTTGAGCAAAATGTGCACACATTTAGGATTCTTGAAAAGGCAGGTTTTGGGTCGCAGTTTTGGTGATTTATGGGCTGTGATTCTGGCCACTTTTGGTGATTTCTTCGTTGGTTCATTGGATTGGTTTGGTGGCTTTTGGGCAGCATCTATTGGTTTCATTTATTTGCTGATGTTTGGGCTACAGTTTTTGAGCCTTTTAAAATACGATATTCGGGGCGTTTTGTGCTGTAGTTTTTTTTTTTTTGGACCTTTTAAAAATGTAAATTTGTGGGTGTTTGGGCGGTAGTTTAAAGCCTTTTAAAATTCAATTTTTGGGCTAAATTGGCTACAGTTTCGAAGCTTTTAAAATGCACCTTTTGTGGGCTGATTTCGGCAAGTTATTTGGAACATTTTAAAATTATGTTTTGGTGGGCTGAAATGGCTGTAGTTTTGGGGGATTTTAAATGCGCCTTTTAGCGATATTTTGGGACTGTTTTGGCGTACTTTGGGGCCGCGATTTGACTCTATTGCGGAGATTTGGGCTGAAGCTTTTGGGCTTGGTTTTGGCTTGGTTGTGGTTCGGTTTTGGCCTAGTTAGGAGCTGCAGTTTGATCTTGTTGAGGGGTGTTGGGTTGCAGCTTTTGGGCTTGGTTTCGGCTTGGTTGTGGCTCGGTTTTGGCCTAGTTAGGGGCTGCGGTTTGATCCTGCTAGCTTTTGGGCTTGGTTTCGGCTTGGTTTTGGCTCGGTTTTGGTCTACTTTTAGGCCGCGACTTAACCCTGTTTTTGGAGGTTTGGAGCTGTATTAGTGGGCATGATTTAGCGATTTTTAAGATGCATTGAGATCTTGATGTTTGGGCTCGTTTGTTCTCTCTCTTCCCCTCTCTGCAACCTTCATGCGAGAATTATTTATGCTTCATATTGATAGTGGGAAGAAGTTTAAATATTTGGAATGTTGGGATGATGAAAGTCTTAAAAGAGGCTTTTTCATGTCATCGGGTGTTGGAAATCGTTTTAAATGCAGTTTTGAGGGTCTATCCATCCTTTACTATTTTTGTATGTCAAATGGATCAATCCCTCATCTCTCTCACCCTCTTTTTTTTCTTTTCTTTTCTTACTTCTTGGTTTTATTTAGGTGTTTATGTTCGAAGTATGAGCGCACATATATAACTCCTGCTATATATGAACCATCAAACAAAGCTGTAAGAATGTCGCTTTCGGGGTTCAAGGACAACGATGAAAACGACATCTAGGTATGTGTGACATGTTCTAACAAAATCCTGACTCAATGACTTTGGCATTACAACATCTCTAACACTAAGGGTCTGTTTGGGGCAGCTGCAGTTTATCCAGCTTATCTTGATAATCTGTTGATAAGCAGCTGATCCGGATAAGTTGTCTGTCTGTTTGATTTGTGCGTTTAGAGAACAACTGATTCTGGAAAAATGACCAATCTGTCATTGTTCTGGATAAGTTGTAATTGTTTGGTTTGTGCATTTTATAAACAACTTATTTGCAGAATTTTTTTGTTAAATAGAAAAATTAGAATTAAAATCTCTATATACCATTATTTGTGGATTCAGGAGTCAACTCAAAATCAAATCATTAGAATCAAAATTATCTCAAATCGAAATAATTTTGATTTTAATCATAGCCGAACTCATAAGAGCTCGACTAGAATCAAACCTACAAAGGGCCTTATCCATTTTTGAATTTGGTGCAACGAGGGAATTTTCCTTTCTTGAATATGGAAGTGGGGTCATAATCACGGCCATCAAGGACATCAATTGGATTCCACAATTTCAATGTTTGATTTGGAGTAAATTCTGTCTAACTTTCATGTTCAATTCCTGATTCCCACAAAAGAGTCTTAACGCCTTTATTGTCGTTTACCCTCTTTATAATATATGCTAAACTTGGTTTCTGATATCTAGTACCTATAACACATTCCAATTCTGTCCCTTTAACTTTGCTCAAAATTTTCGTAGTATTTCAAAAGAACATTTAAGAATTCAACTACTTGAAAAATTTGGAGTTATAAAGGTATGTGATGAATGGGGGTCAATGCTTCAAATTGGCTAGAATAAATTATATCATGAACCGTCAATCATTGCCTTGGATTCTTCTCTCTTTCCACTAAATTTATGATTTACTTTCAAACATAATCCTAACCGTTTTTAGATGATAATTCTAATATTGCGCTTCAACTTATAATGGGCGATGAAGTTTTGTAGACTGTTGGTGGCTGTCATTGTTATTGTTATTATTGGCAAAACATTAATTCACGTGTTGATTTGTTTACATCTCTAAAAGAAGCACAACAATTATGCTTAGTTGTACTTAGCAAATATTGATAGAACAACTCATTGGGGTTAAATTTTCCAAGCATAGATAGAATTAATGTGGATCACAAAATTTATTGACATTGAATATACAATAGATTTGTGTCGCAACAAATAGCATGAGAATAAAAGGTTTATTAGACTTTTGGTTAATTTTAGTATGATGCCTAGTATTTTTCCCAACCATGAAATTTTGGTATTTTATTTCTTTTCTATTCGTATCCTATCATTACCATGAGAATTTTTTTTCATTGAACTTTGCTGCTATTTTTAATTACATATTGTGACTTTTGTTTTGTTTTTGGGCTTTTGCAACCCTCTTGAGGCTTTTTGTGTGATGTGGTTTTTTGTTTTTTTCCAGTGATTCCTTGGCGATCTTTTCATTAGAGCATTTGTCTTTTATGGCTCTAGTTGAGAATTTTTTGTTTCAATTTTTTCGTTATGTGATTCTTTGTTTTGGAGTTGAATCCCTATTGGTTATGTATTTTTTTAGGGCTTGTGGCATGTGATACAATTTGTATTTGGCTATGCAATTCCTTACTCTTTTGTGATTGAGTTCCTTCAGAAATTTGCTCGCTTGTTCCATGATTTTCAGCATCTCATTTTATATATTCATGAAGAAAACTTGTATTATTGGACATTTCAAAATATGCCAGTGTGTCACCAAGTTAAGTTTTAAGGCTTGTGGACCAAGGTTAACCTAAGCCTTGAAACTAAATTTATTTCCTGAAAAGTTTTGGTGAAGAATATTATAATTTTTGAATTTGTCACTTTATTTACTATAGTGAAAGTACTTTTAATTTCACCAAGCAAACTTGAAAGCTGCTGGCTTCATATTTCTTGGCATCAGCTGATGATGAAGGTGAAGATATTCCTGAAGAAGAGGCTGTTTGCAGGATATGCTTATGTGAGCTTGGGGAAGGAGGGGAAACTTTTAAGATGGAGTGTAGCTGCAAAGGAGAACTTGCACTTGCTCACAAAGAATGTACAATAAAATGGTTCAGCATCAAGGGAAATAAGACCTGTGATGTCTGCAAGCAAGAAGTGGAAAATCTTCCTGTAACATTACTGAGATTGCAAAATCATCAGACTGCTAATAGAAGGGCATCAAATACTTTTCAAGAAAGAGAACCTTCTCGTTACAGGTAATTCTGAAGTATTGACAATAGGTAACTTGAATAGTTATTATGATTATTAACCTTAGTCAGAGTTTGTCTCATTGAATTAAATGTTTGACGTTCAAAGAAATTTTCCACTTTCTCAATTAGATTGAAATGAGTTGCTTGGTTTCATCAGATTTTATTGTGCCATCTCAATTTTCTTTCATGTGGCAGCTGTCATGTCTGAACCAACAACCCCACCATCATTTTTCTGTCAGTGAGCTAATAAGCACGAAAAACCTTGTTTTGTGTGTGTGTGCGCGCGCGCGCTCTTGGGGAAATCATATATTTTCAGTTTTATTGAAGTTATTGATGTTGACGATCTTCTGAAATAGGTAAAAACAGAAATGGGGACTAAGTTACAAATTATAGTTTATTATGCATTTTCTTACGAAGTTTGATTGCTTATGTTAGAAACTGCAAACTACAACGAGCCATTTCTTTTGATATAATATTCTGGCAAAAGTTTATTTGCAATATTTCCTATAGAGAAACTCCCAGCAAAGGGACATTGATCAAGCCATTTTGCATCGGATATGCTAGGAGAAAAGATTATCTACTGGCACGAAAGACCTGAAAAAAAGAGGAAAAGAAAAAACTTGCGGCCACAATCAACGTGTTAGCTTGGGTATTTCTCACACCTTTGCTAGCTGTAAGCACATCAACATAAGCCTCTCTTTGCTTTTAGGGCACCTTCAACTCTTGTTATTGTAGAAATTTCTCTCTCCTTAAGTTTGGCGTCAGAGGATTAGCCCAATAGTTGCATTGCAATCTAAATTACTACCTCAACCGCAGTTATATACTATCGCAGCTACATGACATTACACATCTTATCTACATTTCTTAATATTGCACCTCCCTTGTCACGTTGGTTCTGCTGCCACGCTCATCTTTCCTTCGCATCTTCTTACTCTCTGAGTGAACTCTCTCGATCATTGGCAATCTTAATCTTAATTTATTAGTCTCCTGCTCTTGATTCCCCTTAGTTGCATTGCAATCTAAATTACTACCTCAACCGCAGTTATATCCTATCGCAGCTACATGACATTACACATCTTATCTACATTTCTTAATATTGCAACTCCCTTGTCAAGTTGGCTCTGCTGCCACGCCCATCTTTCCTTCGCATCTTCTTACTCTCTGGGTGAACTCTCTCGATCATTGGCAATCTTAATCTTAATTTATTAGTCTCCTGCTCTTGATTCCACTTTCTCCCCCTTTTGGCATATTTTCTCCTAGTCATTTATAGTACCCTGAACCTATTTGTGCAAATCACGCAACCCATGAGCCTCTTCTGTGACCCTCATCCATTATTGTAGCCTTCCTATCTTAGCTATGCCTTCAACTCAATGTCTTCAACTTGCCAGTCCATATAGAACCCATGGAACTCGTGGCCTTTGAAACTCTCAACTGTTGACCTCAATTCGAGCTCTAACTCAACTTGGGTGATTGAGATGTCAAAGACAAGTAACTAATGCAGTTGATTGGGACATTGTCATTTGAATTTCTATTGTACTGTCCTGCTATGAGCCATGTAGATGATGCAAGGGTGCGGGCCTCACATGCGCTATACACACTGTATTTTGTGCCTTTGTCTTCCCTGTCCTCTCTCTTGATATTTCATTTCCTCACAAATCTCAATCTCTTCTGCACTTAGAGCCTTCGCTTACTTTGACTCCTACCCTGCCCTCAGTTCGTCATTCATCGTTTTCCCTTAAATGTCGGCTCTAAACACACCAGCGAGCATTTTTTTTGTCAGGGCCCTCTTCTTAAACCTTTGGGTAGCTTATTGCGAACTTAGCTTGACACCAATAATGCAAATTATGATAGGTGTAATTTCTTGAGCTCTTTTTCTTCTTCTAACATCTACGGATTTCATCACAACTCACCCCCAATATGGCATTTGTCATGAGACCCTCAGGCATTTCTTTCAGTGTAAATCATGCCTCACCCTTTTAGGCATTTGTTAAGGCGAGCTTTGGAGACTCTGTAACATGAGAGCCAACAAGATTCGTGGGGAGATGATGTTTATTTCAAGGCTCAAGCAATTTATTTTCATTATGATGTAAAGATTGCTGCTTGTGACATCTGACGTGCTGAGCTGTATTGCCTTGTTGGAGTGAGTAAAACAATAAATTCACGAAGAGATGTTGGCTTAGGCTGTTTTTACTCAACTTTCCAAATATCTCTATATTAATTTCATAGTATTTCCCATAGAACAATGCATCCATCTACTCACTCAGTTGTTGTATTCTTTAAGGAGTATCACATAAAACCGATCGTCTTAAACCCATTTGTTACCTTGCCACTTTGTTTTTTCTCATTTTTATGTCATTGCTTTCATAGACACTAACTTGAAATAAAAGCATAACGTAATGCTTGCCTATACACCTCAACTCAAAATTCACAAGTTTTGAAAACTTTTGAAATAATGAATTCTTCTTTATTATCAGGAGAGTTGCTCAAGCTATATTAGAACTTCACCTTAAAAAATGGAGAAAAAACATTATGATTTTGCTTTATAGATGGGCTACAATAACTCCTTTTTTTAATGCTACGAGAGAATGACTTTGCATAGATGATGTCTTACATATTGCTTTCTTGCCAAAAGCTTGATGATTCATCTTGACGTTATATCTTTTCCGCACATAATTTTTGCATACTGTAGCTACTACAGTACTGCGAGATTCAATATCGCAGGGGTCGGGTGACGAGTGTCTGAAAGTCATGTTTTCCTTTCTTATGGTTTTTTTCTATATTACCTTGCATTCATTTTTAGTTCTTTTTTTATGTATGTGCTGCATTAGGGTTTGAAAGGTAGTTCTTATGTTGTTTTTAGTCAGGACAGTCGTCTGCATCTAGGGTTTCCTCTTCTAGGATTTTATCTTAGGGTGAAAAGGTACTCTAGCTATAACTCGTATGAGGTAGTGATCTTCTTCCAAGGGACGAGTGGTGCTCTGACTGTAGCTTGTTTGTTAGGGGTATTTATCCCGACCCAACTCCTTCGCAATCTTTCCGGCCGTCGTCATTGCCTTCCCCTCCTTTTGTCCAAACTGCACTCGCAGTCCCAACCTTTCACCTTTGCCTCCGCTCCTGTTTCTCGCTTTTCTGTTTTGACTACTGTTTGACCCTCCGTACTTGCTGCAGCCGCCTAAGAATCAACCTTGGTGTCTTTTTTTTGCAGTACCGCCACCCAAGCACCTATGCCTCGCTACCACAACCCTCCCCTTAGGACAACACTTGCTAGTATGCAGTTCACTACACTTACCGTCATGGCCCCTCGCCGTCTCAGTTTTTCAATTGCCAGTTGTTGTCGTTCCAGGCCCTCTGCTTCATCGCCAATGCAATTCCAACACCTCTTTTTGTTGTCCAACAACCCACAACCTATTTCAACATTCTACCACTACTCCCCAACCACCCCGCTGACCTCCACCACCCTTGGATTAGGCCATGGTTGAGTTTATCTTGTTTTGTTGTAATTTTCATTTCAAGTGTGTTTGGTTATAACTATGTATTTGTTTTTAGTAAAAAAATTATTTTTCGTATTGTGGTTTGAGTTAACTCTATTATAAATTGGTATCAATAGCCTAAAACTAGTCCTATTCTAGTATTTCTAGCACCCCTAACACCCACTCTATCCGAAAGAAGAAATGTTTTCTTTTCCTCCCACCCTACACACATCCTTCCACCTACCTATACCCTGTCCAAAACCAAACCACTGCCGAGACAATTGCCAGAATTCGGTCAGGAACCTGACATTGACAACATATACTGGTTACTCAACCAAGTGCTACATTTGCTCGATGCCATTGTGAAATGAACCCATGGCGAGACGTTTGTCGATTTGTAGTAGTGAAAGTCGTGAAGGAGAACAAATAGAACACCTGAATCCCTTTTGTAGGGATGATTCCAACGGAGACATATACAAGCCACAACATTTTGGGGTACAATATCAGTGGAGATCTAGTGCTAATGTGTCTATTGGAAGACACAAAGATAAGATGGTTGTTAGAGAATACTGAAATGAGGTGTTGTTGGAGGATACTAAGTTGAGGCTCCTTTTAGAGGACATAAATGGATTGACTGTTTGAAGACACAAAGAAAACACACCTATTGGGGGATACAGAGATCTAAGATTTATAGTGTACTTATCGGGCTTCGAGTAGAGAATGAATTATATGGATTTCTCAAATGGATGCAGAGTGTGAAGCAGATCTTTGAATACAAGTGCCCGATGACAAAAGAGTTGAGCTCCTCACCATCAAATTGAAGAAGAATTCTTCTTTGTGGTGGGATAATTAGAAAGGGTGAGGCAGAGAGGATGATGAGACAATCACTTTCTGAAAGAAGATGAAATGAGAGATACAACGATAGTACCTACCCCGACATTCTTGACAAAATATTTTCTTAAAGTCCCACTATTTGCAACAGAAGGAGCTATCAGTAGAGGAGTACACGATAACATCATATAGCTTAAGTTGAAGTGTGAGTCGAAGGAAATAGAGGAGCACTCTATTGCCAAGTATTTGGAAGGTTGAAGCCCGTCATCAGTAATGTGGCTTAGTTGCAACCCTATTGGACACCGAGGGACATAGCACCGAAAGTGGAGAAACAACAGAAGTTGTCAGTTAGTTGAGCAGGCAACCACCCATAGTTGGAGACCTCAGGAGGACCACACCTCAGGGAGTTTAGCAAACTTCTTAGGAGTAGGACAAAGTTACTCGGAGTGAGAAGATGTTTGAGAAGAGTAGCATTCCCACTACAACTCCATCCATAAAATGCTTTAAGTGTCATCGTTTTGGACACATCGCTTCTAGTTGCTCGACGAGTCAAGTTTTGACTTTCATCGAGTAGGGTGCATTGGCGAGAAATCTAAACAAGATGAATAACAACTTCCACCATATGAGGGAGATATATTTATGGTTCGACGAGGCACCAAGGGAGCATTAGCGGCTTCACCATAATATATCCTACACTCGTTGCACCATGAAGGTAAAAATTTTGCAGCATCATCATCGATGGAGGTATCATAAAAATGTGACTTCAACACTGATGGTGGACAAATTGAACATCACTATTCAGAGACATCCCCAACCATATTTTCTGACATGGTTTAAGAAGAACATTATAGACATTGATAGGTGTCTCATAGAGCTTTTCTATTGGGATTCAGCTGCAGGATCAACTTTTGGTGCGATGTGTTGTCCATAGATGCCTGTCACTTTTTGCTTGGAGACCGTGGCAGTATGATCACAAGACTCAACTTGTTGGGTATAGGAACGCCCACACTTTCATGAAAAATGGCAAGTGCATAGTCCTACCTTATGTGGAGCCCGAGATTGCACGTGTCCTTGCTAGCAAAGAAGCATAGGGAGGATCAATCTTAGTGATGATAGAGGATTGTTGGAGAGAAGAGCCGGTAGCAGGCATAGGACAACCAGTACAGAGAGTTTTAGGACACCATGGTTGCCACCATTTAGGGAGATTCAGATTGTCCTTACCTCAGATCGGGTTGAACCAACCTTGGGTTGCCTTTGAAGAGTTCCAAATAATACACTAGGCACAGAATCCATGTTTAGCTTAGCAGGGTACCCCTAGATAGTTAAGCCTATATGAATGTTTGATTACTAGTGGGGAAGTCTTCTCAGGTGTTTTGAGGGACAATACAGTTGTCAACGGGATTCAGGTGCAGATATATGCTAAGAGTGATAATTTTAAAATTTTAAATTTGCTAATTTGCTACAACAATATGCTAAGTTTGAATACTTAGTGCCTAATGATTCACTTTAATCGAAAGTGCTCTCCCGTTATTGGGAGGGTACCCCTATGGGAAAACTTGAACCTAGATCTTAAAGTACTCGTAAAATGAGGGCGAAATCTTGGGGTAGTGTCATATATACTATTTCATTTGCCTTTGAACATTTGACCTAGAACCTCATATCAAACTCCCTCATCTCATTCTTTCTTTTTGAGAGAGGTTGGGTCGTTGAATTTTTTGATCTAACAATCATTAGATAATAACTTTGGCTGTTAATATGAAATTTATACAAATACTCAGATTAGGCAACATTTCGCGACAAACTCCCTCGTCCCTTTTTTTTTTTTTATGAGAGATGCCGGGTTGTTGAATTTTCCATGCTAACATTCATTAGATAATAACTCTGGGCTCTTAATATAAAATTTATTCAAATACTAGGATCAGGTAACATTTTCAACTTCTTTTTCAACTCTGGGTACGCTAGTATACTGCTTGCCTTTGCTGCCAAACTCATAAAAAATAAAAAAAACGAATAGACGAGTAAATAGTTTTTTTAAAGTTATATCATACATTTATTCAACATATAATAGATTCACTATATGCTAAAGAATATGAGATTTAAAAAATATTGTACAATACCCTTAATATTTGAACTCAACTTAGAAAGTATGCTATGGCTCCAAATATTTGGAATGGTGCTCAAATGGCATCATAGGCATACTTGATGTCTGTAAATGATGCACTAACATCAATGATGATGTTTGTGGATTTATGAAGTATGTCGATGCATTAAATAAGTTTATAAGTGAATTCTTGAATGATGAAATTATTTTATGTAGCTCAGCACGAGGGTCCCAGTCAATCCTTGGGTGATCCAACAGAACTAAAGTGTGTTTCCGAGGATAGTAAATTGCCCAAATCACCTCTCAAGAAGAAAATAATTTCGGTACCTTCTAGGGACCTAGCTTAATTACATTCAATACTGACTCGGTTGATCAATTAGACAGGCCAAGGGATTGAGCTTGATCTTGCTATTTCCTTGTTGATTCAAGGGTCTTGATGAGTTATCACTTCAAAATTCATTTCATCTAAAATAATAAAAATATTATCTAATTTACTAACCTTGCATATAAGATGAGATTGTATGACCCATCGGTTGTGTGATTCTACTATTTGGTTATGTCCCAAAGGAAGGCAGGTTTAAAGCCAACTCTATAAATCTCAATCCTTGTGTAATTCATGGATAAAGCAATACTTCCTAGATTCAAATTAAATTAATTTCAATTATCAAATGCTAGTTAGAAATATAATTGACATGTTATGGGACTTATAAAGGAAGTAAGCTCCCATATTCTTTATTTGGGTCTACTCAAAGCTATGAAGCCCCTAAAATGAAATCTAAATCAATGGGGTCTTCTTACTTATTGGGTAAGGCTATAAAATCTTTGAGGTTGCAAGTCACAATGTTGTACTCTCTAATAGATATTGGCCCAATCCAAATTTAATTTTGTTTGTCATAAAGTAACAAATCTGTTTGCCCAAACAAATTGAGTCCTTCAAATGGATACATTTATACCACCAAAATGTTTCATATCACATAAAAAATACTGCTATTTTAACTTTTCAAAGGTGAAATACACCCTTTATCTATAGGTAAGGTGGCATATATGTAAAAATTGAAGTTTAGGTGATAGACATGTAAATGCATAAGAATTGAGTGGTATGTTTGTAAATTTTCCTAAAATTGATGTCTTCTAGTCAAGATGAAGACTTTGAAAATTGATGCTTATGCCAGGCCTCTTAGATCTGGTCAATCTTGTCCAAGCCCATTGCCAATGTACGGGTTGACGTTAATCTAAAAGAATTTATTTGGTAAATATTTTCACCCCTATCTGCCCTAGGTAATTGAGGTGGTGCAACCTATGTTCTTAGACGTATAGTTTATAACCCGTTGATGCTAGCAAATTGGGTTTATTAATATTCTTAATATGGCATAACTATAGGACATTTGATCAAGTCACTAACATTCATTCAACTATTTTTATGAACTATATTCAAAGTCTAAAACATTGATTTAGACATCCAAACTGATGCTAAGAAATCTGTTTGATGGAGAATGCTTTTCTACCAAACATGAGTGATTAAATTTGCAGGGATTGCCCCTATAAGAAGTCAAGACCCTAGATCTAAATAAGCTTATTTTGAACATTAGGATGACTTTGGTTTTTAAAATAATTGTAATCTACCTGATTAAAAACCATTTCTTAGTTTTCTTAGCCATCTACAGTTTGAGGAGGCTCACAGGGGTAGGGCTGTAAATGAGCCGAGCTTGAGAGAGCCCAGACTTGGCTCGTGTTCAGCTCTTTCAAAATTTGCTCGTGTTTGAAATTGCTCGTGAACAGAGTGTTCGTGTTTTGCTTGAAATTGGAACGATTAAACTAAATTTCTACAGTTTTGATGTTGGGTTCGAAGCCACACCAATTCTGTATTGTAGAAGACGCAAAATCACATGACCACATAAGCTGTTATGATTTAAACTTGGATATAAATATATAAAATATATTATTATATAAATAATATATATATATTTTTTTTATTTCGAGTTAAAACGAACCAAACACGATTGAACAAAAGGGTTGTTCTTTTTTGGCTCGTTTATAATTCGAACTTAAAAAAATTATTCGTGTTCGGCTCATTTACTCAACAAAATATTCAAACACGAAATACTTAACGAGCTGAAGATGAGGTGTTCACAAATAACGAGCTTTTTTAACAACCCTATGTAGGGAAGGTTGTGCTTTTCTTTGACTATCACTTGCTATTTTTTAGAAACTTGTTTTTGCATTCAGGAACAACTCTTCAACTTTGGCTTAGAATTATTTTTGCAAATACGTTAAGTCCAATGCAGACATAAGTAGTGCGGTTCTTGATGAGAGCTAACATTTAAGAATTATTGATTAAAGAAAGCAGAACTGATGGTAAAAATTTACCTTTTGCGTAGCATGGTCTAATGCCATTATTCGTCTTTTTTTCAATTCTCGTCCATCTCAACAACTTTTTTGGTATTTTGCTTGTTTTATTCGAGTGTTATGGGCACTCTTGTTAAAATTTCCCTGTGGAAAAGGATGATATTGCCTCTATAATAAGAGGACGAAGATGAAGATAAAAGGAAGTTTTGGAACAGAACCTTTTTTCCCCCTATATGGACACTTGTTTATTGAAGCAGAATGGGTGAAATTATTCATGCTTATGACAACCTCATTTTTTTTGGGTTATTTTTTATCTTTCTAAAGGAAGGACATTTTTAATTGGTACTTGTAATTTAGGAAATTGATGCACCTAGTTATTCTGGCAGGATCTGGCAGGACATTCCTGTTCTTGTCATGGTCAGCATGCTTGCATACTTCTGCTTTTTGGAGCAACTTTTGGTAAGTATTTTTTACCGTTCCTATTAGTAGCATTACAGGAGAACACAACCAGTGGTCGAAGTTTAACATTTTTATGTTCGTCACTGTTTAACAGGTTGGTGATATGGGCTCACGTGCTCTTGCAGTATCTCTTCCATTCTCTTGTGTGTTGGGTCTACTCTCATCCATGATAGCTTCCACAATGGGTAATGTCATTGCTGAATGTTCTCGGTTAGCATTCTCATTTCTGTCTGCTTTCTTTTTACTAGGAAATTGGAAAGGTATGAAATTGAAATGTAACATACCTTTTGAGTTTCATGGAACTATCTCCAAATCAGGAAGTTCAAAGTTAAATTTGTAAATTTTAATTGAAGGAAGTATTATATTCCTTTTCTTTGGCTTGGTGGGTATATGATTAGAATTAGTTATTTGGTTTTGCAAAACGTTGAAAGTCTCGTCTCTTTGCTGTGTATAGTTAGAAATTGACAAATGCCCGCATGCATCAGTTTAACTTGCAACTTGGGATGAAAAGAAACTGAGAATCTATATTCCCATCAGCATGATTTCTATTACGTATTTTGTGATGATGATGCATATCATGCAGAAGTAGCCAAACATAATTTATCTTCTGTCCTTTCTGAAGTTGCATTCATCATTGCTTAAATCTTACTTCTGTTATCCTTTTGTGCAGTCAGCAAGGGCTACATCTGGTCTTATGCTTCCTTCCAGTTTGCCACTGTTATCCTCTTTGCTCATATTTTTTACAAACTGGTGAGTGGAATTCCTTTTTACTCCAAGAGAGTAGTCTAAGAAACTGTGATCGCTTATTATATTTTGGCTTTTTAAAAATTATCCAGCTTAAAGTTGCTGCTGTGCTCTCCGTACTACTTTCATCATTCACTGGATTTGGGATTGCAATCAGTACAAGTTCTTTGCTTGTGGAATATTTAAGATGGCAAGCTAGGAGAAATCATAGATTGACACAACAGCAGAATAATCATGCTCAACAGCAATCAAATACAGACAATGTTAACATTGAATCGGAACATGCAGAAAATAATCAGCAGCAAGAAGCTGTGAGCCAGAACCAGAATACGAGTTCTTCACTTCATAACTGAACTTCTGAAACTGTTTTCAGGTAATTAATACTTTGGCCTGTTAGTTTAGGTAGCAATTTAAATGCGTGCATATTTTACAGGCAAAACTTCATTCTTTAATGATGACTACCTAATCTTTTTCCCTAATCATTTTCCATTATATAAAAGTACCACCCGATTACTCTACCGAATATTGATTGGGTTAATATTAATTGTGTATGTGCGGAAACAATCTAACCATCAATTAATTTTAACAAAAACTTGTAGAGGTTTGATAAGCTTTTGAATCTTTATTCAATGAGTTTAGGCAAAATTTAGTGGTCTTTGGCGGGTAACTAGTTAAGGCGAAGTCTAGGGGTTTTTAGTGAGGCGAGCAATCCTGGTTATGCTTTATTGAAGTCTGTCATACGCTAGTAGTGGCTCCACACTCTGTTACGGTTTGATGAAAATCTGAAGATTCTCTGTTAGTTGATTGAAAAAGTTTGATGGTTTTAGGTCAAGGTTTGGGGACTGCTGGAAATGTTCTTATGATTTGAGGCATGAAAGTGAGAATTGTGGATTGTTACATTGAAGGTTTCATGTCATATGTTACATAATCATATAGCTTGCCTTGCCTTTTCTTCTTGTCCTTGGTGTAATCAAAATGATATTCTAAGTGCATAATTTAAGGGAATATTTTTGAAAATGTTAAAGAATATGTAATATATGAAGATTTAAGTGGCCTCTCTATAAATCTTCCAAAATTATAAACAATGTCCTCCGATTTAAATTTAACAATGATGCAGAAAGCATAAGATTATTCTTGTAAACCTAGATTAGGAAATGGACTGGTCGCACAGCCACTTTATTGCCATGTGATGGAGAAGTTGTGGCTATAGCTGTTTGCTGAGTTGTATGCCAAAATAATTTGCTCGTTTGCATCCACAAATCAAAGTTTTATTGGAGCTAACCTTACATCAATTGTATGTTAAGGAGCGACCTAAAAGCTGATTGAAGTTGGGCTATACAATAATGATCGAACTCATTTTTGAGATGAAGGCTTTAGTTTATGGGTGCGGTCATCAACTTGGTATTTCTACACCAACATAGACGCTTTTGCAAATTCTTTTTAATCTGGGAAATTTGTACATTGCCATTGCCGGGTTCCAAGCCCCAGATGCGAAATATGGAGGGTTTTGTTCGTTAGTTGACAACCAACATAAAAAATTCATAGAAATTATGATATAAATTTTTTAAATCATTGTATAAATGCTAGACCGTTTTCTAGAAACTACATTGTATTGTTTGAATACAGTAAAACGTGTGTAAAAGCCACCACACTGATGTTTGGGTGTAGTTTTAAATACGCAAGTGTTCCTACATTATAAGCGAACAAGAAGTTGTTCGAAGCCTTGTGGGCCTATCGCATCGCTTATAGGACCCCAACTAAATGTTCTCCTTTCACCTTGATTTACGGGAGGTTGTGCTACCTTTGGAAGTACAACTTCCCTCTCTTAGGATTGCCGCTGATAATAAAATTAGCACCGAGCTGATTTCCGTCAATAATTAAATCATCACAAGCTTCATGATCATCTCTCTCTTTCTCCAATCACTTTTTTTCCCTACGATTCCTTCTTCGTGGGTTTGGGTTAGGTATTAAGTTCTACGACTTTCCGCTCTTGCGATCCTCTTTGGATATCATTTAGGATTGAAGCAATTATGCTAGTCACCTTTCTTAGTGTCTCCCCGATCAGCTCTTAGGTTTAATTTGAGTCTCAGTGTTTTCTTTTCTACTTCGATCACCTTGATTAGCTCATGTTATATGCAAGTCCCAATACATTTTTTCTTGATCTGATCACCCCGACTAACTTTTAGGCTGGATGTGAGTCCCAATGCTTTTCTTCCTGATCTAGTCTCCCTGTCTTTCTCTTAGTTTGGATGCAAGTCTCAGAGCTTTCCTTCATCGTGTTTTTAGGTTCTCTCATCGATCAACTCTTAGGTTGGTTGTGAGTTTTATTGTTTTCCTTCCTGACATGATCACCTCAATCAGCTCTCATGTTAGATGCGAGTTTCAGTGTTTTCTTTTTTATTTTTTCTTGTGATTTTTTGAAGTTTCAAATTGTTTAATAATGTATTAACCCATTTTTTGTTTTTCCTACTTTCCATCTCAACATCCTTGACTTGTGTCAATGATTGATTGGGGCTGCGAACTAATAGTTGGGACCCATATTTTTTAATGTTATCTACATGATTACTCAGAGATGTCCATCTTAATAAAAGAAAATGGAGGGCTATGACAAAGGAGAGAGAAGGTTCTCCCTCACGGATTGTTGTTACTCAGCCACTCCGGCTGCTATAGTTTGTTTGCAATTGACACAAATAATCAGCGAGGAGAGTGGGCGAGGTTCCATTTTAGATATGTGTTCCTTAGCTAATGAAAACGGCCTTCTAAATTTCATGGCAAAAAATTGTGAGCTTTGGGAAAAAATGGTATACCTCTGATAGGGGAATGAATTCTCGAATCGTTACTGTGTGGGCGAGGTTCCATTTTAGACGTGTTCCTTGGCTAATGAAAACGGCCCTCTAAATTTCATGGCAAAAAATTGCAAGCTTTGAGAAAAATGGTATACCTCTGATGGGGAAATGAATTCTCGAATCGTTACAGTTGAGAGCTTTGGGAAAGCATTTCGAGCAAATTTCCTTCAGATGGCATGGGTAAGCTTCCGTCGTTTCCGGAGGCCAAGCTCGTCGTAATCCTTACCGGAGTTAGTTGTTTGAGCTCGTCAAAGCATGTGAAGAAGTGGGAATGAAGTACTCCAGCCAAAAAGTAGAATCAATCATTTTCCTTGTAATTTTTGATTTTCTTCCTATGGCCTTGGTGGCCATGAGAGAGGCCAATAGAACCTTGTGGCCTTGTGAGGAAGGCCATTTCTACCCTTCGAAGGTCAATTTACACTGCCTCTTAGAGCCTAGAGCTCTGGAAATCAGCAGGGGTAATGGAGAGATGGGGGAGCTGAAAGTTACTGGTTCTTGATTTCCTATGCTCACAGCTCTTGGCAGAGGCAGTGGGATAACTGGCCAAATGAAGAGGAGCATATGTTCTGCTGTTCTTGAAAAGAAAATCATGTCAGCTCGAGATTAGCTGGCGAAGGCTACTGTAGCCTCTCCTAAGAAGGTGGTGTTTTGCGGTTTGACCTTGGGAAGGAGGTGGCAAGCCACTTGGAAGTTTGCTTATTCAATGGGAGGTCTCTACATGCACAGAGGAAGAATCTTTAGGGGCTGTTTTGGCTTGGACTTAGCTTTGGTTTGTTGAATGAGCTTGGGTTGGCGCAAATTATGTGTAATTTGATTTTAAGTTTGCATTTGATGCGTTTAATTTAATTTAGATTTTTTGTCTTGTTTAGTTTTTTAGAGAGAATTTATTTTAAGTTCGATTAGGTTTGAGTTTGTGTTTATGTCCTAAATTTATGTTTTAATAAAGCATATGTTCTATTGTTCCTGAAAAGAAAATCATGTCATCTTGGGACCAGCTAGCCAAGGCTACTCTAACCTCACAAGGAGGTGGTGTTTTTTGGTTTGATCATGGGAGGATGTGGCAAGCGACTTATAGGTTTGCTCATCCAATGGGAGGTTTCTAAGGGCTGATTTGGTTTGCTCATCCAATGGGAGGTTTTTTAAGGTGCCACCCTAAAGTACAACACCGCAAACATAGATCATATTCCAAGGACCTCGTTACAAGATCCTAAACTTTACACACACACATTTTTCTTTGAAAAATCCCTAGGGCGTATATTAAAGAGGAAAAAGTACGGGTAGGTTGTATGAGTGGTCCTAAAAGAAGGCAGCAACCCTCACTATACAACACATAAAAAACTCAAAAAGGAAAAGATTCATATAAGATCTAAAAAACCAAAAACCATCAACGCATGGAAAAGCTAGGGATGAGTCAGTTTAGTCCTGCCTCTGCTTCAAATTCTCGAAAGGGAGCCGACTAGCAAATTAGTGAGGTGCATACCATTACCTGAAGTAACCAAAGTATCATCCATCAGATTCCTGAACTCAAATAAGTCTCCATTATTCTTCTTCCTTTTGGATGTTTAAACCTGCCATTTCTCATCCGAGGATTGACTCATCTGAACGGTGGATTGGTCCAAAGATGGCCGGACAAGTGTAGGCTGTTGCACATCATGAACCCCATATGCCTGAATAACATTAACATCTTGCTCGACCTGATGAGGTAATAGAGTTGCAATAGCAATATTGCCACCTGTAACATCAATGATATGTTCTAGGGCATGTGAAGTCTGAAATGTGTCCCTCGCCCCCACAAAATGAGGCTCCAAAGATGGGGAAACTACAACATTGTGTGGAGGCTGATGATTGACATATGAATAGTGACATCTTCAGGGCTATACTTTTGAATATCAATACTGTCGATAACTTGGAGCATATCAGGAGAAGGGGAATCACTGCTTCTGGCAGAGCACTTTGCTTTTTTGGTCTGAGGTGGGGTGTAAAGGATGACATTGAGAACTGGAGTGGTCAAACATACGACAATTCGAACAATACGATGAGAAATGCTCAATCACAACCTTTTGCCAATAACAATGATGTTGTGTGCCTAACCAAATTTCCTCAGAAGCGGTAGAAGTGATGTCCTTTTCAACGAGTACTCTGACTTCAGATGAACGAGAAAGATTAAAAATAGGTGCCTAACCAAATTTCCTCAGAAGCGGTAGAAGTGATGTCCTTTTCAACGAGTACTCTGACTTCAGATGAACGAGAAAGATTAAAAATAGGATGTCCGTTTTGAGTGACTTACCATAAGCTGAGACAATAGAGCATAACACTTTTTGAGTAAAATAATAAAATTTCAGGCCATGGAGGCGAATCCAAACCTGAATGATTGGAGGTCCTGTCTGTATGTCAAAATCCACCGACCATTTCAAAGTTTCATTGCTCTGTTATCAATCCAGATTGCTCTTATAGCAAATAATCAAAGTGTAATCCTCTTCATTATTAAATTGAATAAGAATGTGTTTTTTATCTAGAGTTAAATTTTCTACTCTCTAATAAGATGCATGAGCTCAAATTTCTTACGAATAAATAAATTTTCGGACCAAATTTAGACGACAAGAGGAAACAAATTGATTACATTCAACTTCTATGAAAAAGATGACGGACTTCTCATTCTCCCTACCAGGTTTCTTGATGTCATTCGCCAACTCAAAAGGAGGGAAAAAGTAAGAGTTAGGAGTACCTGAGGCGCGAACTTCCGCAAGGGCAGTAGCATAAGATATGTCCGAAGTCATCACCACAAGAGGTAGACACAGCGAAAGAACAACGAAATTGCAATGGACGGAAGAACGAAATCTGAAAGCGTCGAAGAAAAAAATGAGCCTCGACTATTTCCACGCGATTTTTTCCGTGGTATTTGCTCTTAGAGAAAGTTGATAGCCTTCTTCTTGGAGGAGGATTGATTTTCACATTCTACAAACCACAAGAAAATGGTGTTGGTTCCTATCTTGTTGAGGAAGATGAAATTGGTCTAACAATAGTTCTTATTGAAAAGGCAAAGTAGAAAGGAGTGAAACCTCTGTTACCTACCCTCTGATGATAGTGGCAGGCAAGTTTGCAGCTAATACCGACAACAAGGTTGTGCCAACATCTGAGATTCCTGATGGTTGGATGGGCATTGACATTGGACTAGATTCCTTTGAGACATTCAACGTATTTCTTGACAACTCTAACATCATTATCTAGAGTGGGCCCATGGGTGTTTGATTTTGAGAAGCTTGCTTTTGGAACAGTTGCCATTGCTCATAAATTGGTGACTCTGTTGTCGTCGTGGAGAAAGATGGGCTTAGAGCCATCTCAATAGGCGACAGTGCGAGCTTGGAATCTCTAGAAAGAAAGTCACTGCCAGGTGTTTCTTTTATTTCTTATAGCAGCCCTTCTCCAGAGTTTTTTCCTGCAGCAAGCCCTCCTCTGGAGCTTTTCTCTACAACAAACTCTTCTTTGGAGTTTTTTTCTTGCAGACCATGCCCTATGGCTTTTCCTGTAGGTTGTTTACTTTTTTGCAAATTTCCCTGAAACATTACTTATAGGAGTCTTCCATCTACCTACAAACGCTGCAGTTTCTATCAAAGAGAACTACATTCAACTAAAAATATCCCTAAAGTCTCTTGGGGTTGATTACCAAGTACAGGATGAAGACTCTAGGTTTTATCTCACAAAGAAGCTTCCTCGCGCATTGTTGAACATGGTTGTCAGTTATGTTTCAACTTGAGGGGAGTGTTAGAAATTTTATTAGGAAATAATTTTTTCTTGTTGTAAGTTATGAGGATTGGATTTATTTTCTTAGATTGAATTTACTTTCTTTCCTATTTTATGTCGTTTTATTTATCACCAAACAATTATTATGGGTTAATTAATTAGAGAAATAGCTGTAATATCTTTTCTTTCATGTATTTTCTTTTTATTGTCTTTCCTATTCTAGGATTCATGTAAGTGTATTTATAATTCATTTTTATTTCAATAAACTAATTCCACAAAAGCATCAGCTTTTAATTGATCTTACCACAATTTTTAATGCTATCATACTTTCTTGCAGAAGCTATGGATATTGGCTACCGGCCAACAACAATGTACGGGGTGAAGCTTTGTTATAGTCTAGTCTCTATACTGTCATTGAGGCAGCTGAGGAAGCTGCTGTGGGCAGATACATGATATTGAAATAAACTTTAACTGGCAGGCCTTCTGGTAGGATTTGTAAAGGGTCAGTGGTGTGCAAAGCATGTAAATTCTTAGCCAAGTTTGTATGCTCACTATGGTTAAACATGTAATTCCTTCGTGAGAAAACGCTTTTTTTTTTTTTTTTGGTTTAATTTTATGTGCAATGTATAATTAATGTCAGTTTTGAAGTATTCTCTCTTAGCTATATTCCGTAAGCTGTGATTTGATAAGATGTGAAATACATTCAATTTTGTGATATCAGATTAATAAAAATAAACTGTTTTGTAGCAGATTTGAAGGATTGTATTTAATTTCATGTTTTTTTCTGTGACGAAAATATAAGTTCCATTGTACAAGATTGTAGAGTTATACTAGAGATTCCAAATAAATTCGTCGAAATAATCTTCTATAGATTATTTCGATGTACTGTTGTTGTGTTGAGGGCTGCTGTGGTGCCAGCCCTCTTATCTCAAAATTGGCTTGTGATTCTTTATGTTAGTTTTTCAGCCAGCTCAGCTCGAAATTGAATCAAGTTCGATCTGGTTAGAAATTGAAATGACTGCGTCAACTTATTTGGATCCTTCCAACTCTATATCGCCTTGATTGTGGGAAAAATGGCTTAAAATGAATTATTTTGACAAACTCAGCCGGAAATTGGCTCAAAAATAATTTCAGTTGCTATATTATTTTTATTTAGCATATCTGTTTAGGGCTTGAAATTGAATTAATTTTTGAGAGATTAACGAGCTAAATTAGCAGCAGTAGTCCCCTAGTTTTGTATGCTAAGCTGTATGGCGCTTATGTTATGTTGTTTTATTACTGCCGACGAGTAAGATAAATGATTGTTCAGTAAGTATAATTATTTGATTAAAATATCTGTTTAAATCGATGAATTAAATATTATCATCTTACTATTCCAAATGTAATCGCTTTATTGGGCATGTTTTTTTCCCCCCCTTTCTTTTTCATTACTGAAAATGCTCCGTGATTACTATAGCCAACTGATGATAAATAACTCTATTTATCTTCATCAAACATTGAAGTTGATACTGCCTTTCTAACTGCTGTAATACATAGCGAATATATAATTCGCAAGCTGTTTGCTAAGCATAAGTTCAACTAAAGAGGGATCTTAGAGAACATCGTGAGTTGATAGAATTGATCTAACTTAGGCCTGAAAGGTATAGAATTACTGTTCTAATTATGAAGAACAAATGGTGGGAAGAAACCAAAAAACAATTGGTTTGGATGCACAAATTCAAAAGATTACTTATAATAAATAAATTTGGAATGTAAGTAAAACTTTTTTAAAAGTACTCTTAAGTTTAACAAGAATTCTTTTTTCTTAATTAACACACTTTTGCAGTTGTAGCAAAAGTTTCAGATTAGATTGCTTCTTCTTCATGCATAGATGTTTTTACTACGAATGTGTAAAACCTCAGAGCGAATGCATGGTCAAAGTAGGAGTTGCACGTGGCTGCTTTAGTCTTTCCCATCTCAGTCTAACGTGTCACAGTCGAACATGGGTTGATTTACGCGGCCTTCAATATTATCGGAGATCGCCGCTTTGAACATAAATCTCCATCTTCGTCTCTAAGCATGGGTTGCAGACTTTGCACAATTTGAATGCTTGGTTTAAACAAAGCATAGAACAACGATCTAGCTTTGTAGATCGTTCGAAAACTCTATTTGATTTTCTAGAATCATTTCTTCCATATATCTTTTCTCCCTTTGGTTTGTGTAAGTTTGTTGAATTGGTGAACTATGGTTCTCAATAAACATGTCAATGAAGTGATGAGCTGTGGTTCTCAATAAACATGTCAATGAAGTTGTATTATGACAGTAAAGTTGTCATAAGCATTGCAAAAAATTCTATTCAATATGATTGCACAAAACATGTAGATATTGATGGACACTTCATATAAGATAAATTGATTGTGGAACTATTTGCATATTTTCACTGTCATCACAGCAAATGCTTGATATCTTCACCAAAAGACTTTTTAGGCTTAATTTTAAAGTTTCTTATAACCAAGTTGAAAATTATAGATATCTATAATCTACTTCAAGGGAAGTGTAAGAATTTTATGCATTTCTGCTTTTGGTATCTTCTATTTTTATTTTTTTTCTATTTATAATAATTTTTAATTTTAGAATTATCCATTGTTAGTAATTTATATATTTTTTTTCTAGCACAAGGATTTTATGCCTTTCTTAGTGTGGAGGATCTTGCAACAAAGTCTTATGAATTGAAGACGAATAATTATTTTCCTTCTCCCAAACTTAGAATAGCAATAATAATAAATTTAGTATAACTCTTGGTTAAGAAAACCAAGTAGATAAAGAGAGAATATATCTTAGAAGAAATAATGCCATTATAAATTAATATATTTATTAAAACAAAAATATACTACCAAAATGAAAAAAAAATACAAATACCAATAACATCATATTATAATAAAAAGCTCAAGCAAATTAACAAACTTACCAATCAGAGCTCAACAATGCTATAGAAATTCAATAATTAAGTCTTACAAAATAAAAATATTGAAAACCAATTTTGCTAAACGAGCAAAAATAAGTAATTATTATGATCATCAAAATGACATGATTATATCAATTATAAAACACTGAACCAGAATTTTTTTTTCAAAAAAATGGAAAATAGCCCCAAACAATACATTAAGAATATGATTCTATGGTCCACTATTGCAGTCTTTCAGTATAAAACGGTTACTGAACAATACTATAACTTTATTTTATATGGCAGTGACCGCCAAACGAACTCAAATCAGAACGGCATAACTTATGAATTATAAACAAAAAAATAAATAAATCTGCAGTAATAAACAGTAATTTGTTAACCTCCAATTATTGAACAAAAGCTCCATGTTGACCGCTTACGCTTCTTTCTCCATACACATTGAAAAGTAGCTGTTGAAGCCAAAGTCTGCCCACTTCATCATTCTGTAATGTAGCAACCAAATATAAGAAACAGAAATTGTATTTGCATAAATAGAGAAATTATAAAACACCAAATAACTTTGCATTCTCACACCAAAATTTGCTGATTCTCTAGAGTTTTTCAACTCGGTTCATGTATGGATCAAAATGAGTCGACTTGAACTCTAGTCACCTCAAACATGAGCTTTAACCTTTGTAATTAAACAAGTTGAAGCTTAGCTCATATCTACAAATTCGAGTCGATTTGTGTTTTGGCAATTCAAATAATTAAAATTGTGAAAATATAGGAGGATCGACCTCCTTATTAATCGAAGAGAATTTGTGAAACTCCTTGATTAGTCTTATTATCTTATTATTTATGATTATTTTAGAATTATTTCCTTTTCATGTTTAGGCTAAATATATTTGATAAGATTGTAAAGTAGAAGGGATCGGTTTTCTTATATATGTAACCTGATAGTTGAAGAGTTGGAAGAAGAAATGTTAAAATACTTCGTGATCTAAGACTACTGATCACAAGCTTGAATAATGAGTACGATAACAAAAAATCACCTAGCAGAATAGGAATATTCTCAGTAGGAGATTGTAACCTCATAGGGAACTAGAAAATTCTTGAGAAATTTTATATGATTAAGCCAACTTAACTGTAATAAGAGTTTTCAATGCTTCTTATGACCTCGGGAGAGACAAAGGAGAATTTATCTCTGGTTGTCAAGTATAGTTGGAAATCCATAGAAAGAATATTAAGGATTCACTCAATCCAAATCAAAGGGGCATCATCATCACTTTAAGAAACACACCTTTGTAGATTCAGATTTTTAATTAAACAAAAATTAGGTATAGCCACTTGAAAACTCCAAAACTTTTATTATTCAAACTAGACATAGAATTAATAAACTAGAACTTTCACCTAAGTTGAAAATAAAAAGTTCTCTGTGGGATCGATGCACAGACTCAAAAATCTATATATAATACTTGCGCGATACGTATTATTATGTGATTGATGCGTGCTTCACAGCTAAGCGACATCACATAGCACACAATTCTTATAAATTTACATATCTAATACATATGTTTTCATATTTACATAACTCAAATCGTTGGTATCACATCATAAATATCACTACTAATTTTTTTAAAGTTAAACACACACTTTCATGAATAGGTTTTTAATACCACGATGTTATAAATGTAAATATCAAACTTTACTTGTTAGATATGTAAATGGATAAGAAGTATGTACTTAAATTCAACTTTACCCCTTACCCCACCCAAAAAAAAAATAAAAATAAAATAAAAATTCAGCATTGGTGATAACTCTAATGCAGAGTATACCCTTCATAATATTTTAAAACTTACACGAAGTACATTTTCGAAAGTTCCATCCATCAACTTCTTAGGTATCAATCTTGGCAAAGCGCTACGGGCATAGTAGTATCTGGGCCAAAATCAATATATAATGAAGATGCTCATGCATAAAAATTATAATATCAGACAATATCTTATATGAAGGAGAATAATATAAAATCTAAATCATGAGGATTGATCCCATCTTTATGAAGAAACTGACCCGTGATTTTCTGAGAATCTCAGAAAACAACGGATAATGTGCTTCAGCAGCCTCAACGAAGGTTGGCCAGCAAGTGAATCAACCACCGTTCCAAGCATGCGAGTAACACAAGAGAAACGATCCGCAACTGAACAAACATAATAAAGCCCAACATCATCCAATACAATTTTTTGCACAATGAAGATTGCCACCTAGAAAAACAAGAAGAATAGCGTGAATTTTGCCTTATTTTGAATGTAGAGATTATGACCAGAATGAAGAGGAAAGAAAAAAAATTCAAACTTAAAACCATCTCAACAAAAGAGATTGGAAAACCAGGGAAAACAATTTGAAAAACATATTACTGAATTACCGTTTGCAGTAGGTTAACAACCATACAATATTTACTTGCTAAAGATCATAATTTGCTAACCAAAATATTGATAATAAGAATCTGAAAACACAGAGCTTTCAAGCGATCACTTCACAATGGATGCAGTTCCAGTGTTATTATCACTCATTCTTCTTTTTCATGCAACCAAGTCTGGCTGGTGGCATAATCGGAGGCAAATGTCACAGAGGGATTTTTCTTTAGGGTTGGTTGACAATGGCTGTAGATGCCTTCTCAAGAAGATATCAATGAATGTCATAGGGATGGGGACCAACAAAGAGGGCTGACATAAGAGACGAAAAATTTATCTTATCTTCAATTAGCATAATTATTGGAGGAATCATGTTCAAGTTTGAAGAGGGTGTAAATGAGGAGATAAAATAATATTAGTGAGATAAAGTGAGACAGTAGTGAAGGGTAACTTTGGTATCTTATTTTTATCTCTGGCCCAGTGGTTAATTGCTTATATGTCCAGTCAAGAATATAGATAGATCTTACAAAGCCACATATAATCTCATGAGTTCTTTTATCAATGTTTGCAAATTATTTTCCCCATTATTGTGATCATTGCTCACAGCACAAGCATTTCCAGAATAAATAGGGCCAGAGCAAGGTTGGCTTTAGAGTGTACAAGAAAAATGTGAGCAATTTGGTAGGAAGATGAGAAGGCGAGGATTGACTTGTTCGATGAATAAAGTTACATCAATCTCTTTCGAAGTCAAAGCCAACAACTATGAGCTAAGAACAATACAATCTCCCGAATAGACAGGCCTTGGGATAGTACACCTGTAACTGACAAAGAAGTCCTCAGATGCTTATGATTATTTCATTATGACTCGAGTTTAAAAGCTTCAACGATCTATTTTTGTGTAACGAGACCTGTTAGATTGAATGAGAGTGCGTGATCCATGAATCCTCATTTTGCCTTGCATTAAAATATATTAAACATCACACTAGTCTCATCATAAAGCAGAATTGATAGTGGGATTTAACAAACAACCACCTGAAATTAAATATTATTAATAAATTCAAATTGAAAATTACAACAAAACAATGCAGAAATCTGAAAGCAACAAACAATACACAACATTAGAATTAGGGCGGACCTAAAGTGGAGGTATTTTCGGCTAGAGGTTTGGACCTCCGGGGCAGAGGCAAGGCGGGTTCAGATGACAAGTTGGAAGGTGGTAGCCGCAAGCGGAAGGTGGTGAGCAATGAGGACAGCGATGGAAGAGGGTTCCGGGAAGCGGCAGCAAGCTGGAAGGGGTGGAATGGCTGCGAGGCAGCGGAATTGAGTGAAAACAACTACTTGGTTGTTTTCCTGGGGGAGACAGCAAGGGGCAAAGGCGAGAGTGAAGGAAGAAAGATGCAAGAGAGAGTGGGAGAAGGGTGGAAGAAAATACACATCATCTCATGTACAAAATACAGCCGAAGCACCACTCGAAACCATTGGATACAACTCTAGAAAGGAAAATGGAGGCCTCAATGGCTATGCCAAAACAAGTCACAACAAAAACTAACCCTAGACACCACCAAAACAAATAAATAGTCCTAGGATCAACAGAAGTAGACCCCATTCCAAGGCCTTCGAGGGTTAAACCGACCACAATATTTCTTGTCGAGGGTTAAACCGGCCACAATATTTCTTGGACTGGTTCAATATATACATCCCTGGAAATCCCCACACCTATCAAACGCCTCATGTCAATCTCCCGGGATTTCGGGAGCTTCGAACTCGTTCATCAAAGCTTTTGTCTCCTCATAGTATGGGGTTAGGCTGAACACGTTGAAGGTAGCCGAAATGTCATAATCTTCCGAGGTTGGAGGGTTCTCGACCGCGCCTCTAGAAGCATATGGATCCCACTATAGAATGCATTGTCCAAAAAAACACCAAGAAATGTTTTCAAATTATAGGTAACCATCTCTATTTGTCCACCCATCTGTATGTACTTTGTTGAACTAAACTGAAGTTTCGTGTCAAGTATACTCTGCATAATCTTCTAAAGTTAGCCCAAGGTTGGCAATCCCTCTCTAAAGTAAAGACAAGCTGAACCTCTCCTAACCTTGGAGGTTCTCACAATAAGTTTTCAGTCAAGATATCCTGAAACTCTCTCCATAGTGGCTATCCTCTGTTTGATATTGACACTTCTGCTTCACTGCCCTCTAATATCACCAAAATTGATCCCACTTGTGTCTCTCTACTGGCAAAAGCACCTATAACCTTAAACTCCACAGATGGTAAAAGAACTGTGCTTTCCATCCTTTTGTGAATGAAGGTGTTCTTGAACCCATCATGTCGGGTTCTGCGATCAAACTGCCATGGTCTCCCTAACAAAATGTGACAGATATCTACGGGCACAACATCACACCACACTTGATCTTGGAGCTGATCCTTAACCACAAGACATCTTTTTTCAATGCTAACTATGTTCCCCTTCTTCAACCAAGTCAAAGAATATGGTTAGGAAAGTCTACGTAGTGACACTAAATTTGTCTACTATCTGTGTAGATGCCACATTCTTACAACTATCTCCATTGATAATAAGACTACATTAGGGGTGTCAAAAATTGATCTGACACACCAACACGACTCGAGCTCGACTCAAAAAATCCGGGTTAGAAATACCCAAATATTTTTTGAGTCGGGTTCGGGTCAGAGAATTCAACCCATTTATTATTCGGGTCGGGTTCAGGTTGAACCCGAAAAGCTAAACATGACCCGAATAAGCATGAAAGTTTGGGTCAAGGGTTAGCGGGTCAAGCTCAGATTCGGGTCATATTTTTCAACCCATTTATTATTAGGGTCGAGTTTGAGTTGACCCTATTCTCGTATTTTTTGGGTCCGACCCGAACCCGACCCACTGACCCGAATTGACAACCCTAGACTACAAACATTTCTCTTCATAGTTCAACATATATGAAAGATATTGTGGCGAAGCCACTGCTGATCTCTCGTAACCTTAGTCCAATAAGCCCTTCATGCCACCAAAATATCGACTCCATCAACTAAATTGAACTCCTACACATCCTCACTATCTCTTGTCTCCAGTACCACTGCTAGAGCTGTCAAAACTAGTTTTTTTTTACTAGCTCGTGTTCGGCTCGTTAAGTTGTTTGTTCATTAAGCAAGCGAGCCGAACATAAAATAATTTTTTGAGCTCGATTTATAAATGAGCCGAACAAGAATAGGTTTGCTCGCTCGTGTTTGGCTCATTTAGACTCAAAATAATTATATATATAATATATATATATATATATATATATATATATATATATATATATTCATTTAATATATTTTTTCCTTAGAGATGGCGGGCAACTCTGCTAGGGTTTCTCCTGATGGTGATTCCCTGCGTTGAATCTCTCGGTTAGTCGTGCCTGACGACGAAGAGTTTCACGCTATCAGTTTCGTCGTTCCGCCAACCCCTGCGCTTCGTTTACTTCAACGACGTAGGGTTTCACGCGCTTCGTCTCTCCACACCCGCAGTCGACGACGCCTCCTCGCTAGGTCGCGACGCGCGTCGTCCCTGTACTCGACGATGCCTTCGCCCTGCTGACAGAAAGTTCCCGTACTCGACATCACCTTTGTCGCCTTGCCCGACAGAAGGTCTCCCCGTACTCGACGAGTCTCTTTCGGCATGCCAGACAGAACTTTCCTCTGCTCGCCTTTTTCTAGCAGCTCGCTTGGTCGTTTTGGAGATGACCTCGACGATGCGTTCCTATGCCAATGCACTTGCCGACGACTTTCCTATTTCTACTCGTGCTCCTTTTTCAGGTTCAAAGCCTGATTTTCATATTGACATGTCCTGCAATGTTTATCAATCTTTGCTCTTGAAGGCGGCGGTGATCACACTTTCATTAAAAAGCTTGGCAAAAAAAATGGGAAGCCTGCTCTTATTCTCACTGAGGTTGAAACCAATACTCCCGCGTCCTTTTGGTGTTTTGCTATAGTGGGGAAGGTCACCCAAAACTGGAGATCATTCGAAAAGAGTTTGATGCTATAAAGCTATTGGGCAGTTAAAGTATTGACTTACTTGACGACCGACATACTTATTAAGTTATCTCACGATCCCAATTACACTCACATTTTCTCTCAAAAAATTATCAAGATCGACAACCGTTTTATGAAAATTCTCAAGTGGACTATCGATTTTGATCCAAAAGCGGAGTCCCTTATCATTCTTGTTTGGATAAAGTTTTCGAGGTTAAAATTACATCTGTTTAACTTGGAAATTCTCTACTCTTTAGCAATTGCTTACGGTAAGCCTCTCAAAGTTGATAGTCCTACGCTTGTTGTCACCAGACATTCTGTGGCTTGTGTGTTAGTTGAGAGAGATATCACTCAATCAGCTCCGGATGAGGTATGGATTGACAACGGATATTGGCAAAAAAGTTGAAATAGAACCACACCCTCCTTATTGCTCTCATTATAGTATGTTTGACCACAGTTCTGCTATTTGCCATCGCTTGCATCCTCATCTAAGACCGAATTTCACTAAAGATCAGCCACCTACCATCTCTGCTGAGAAGGTGCAACCCGATCCTCTTTCCAACATCGAAGTCCCAGATGAAGAACACCATACTACAAATAACTGCTTCTAATGTTCAAGACACACGGGAGTGCTCATTCGATCCGATAAAAGATCAACTGGTACAAAAAATAACTGCTTCTAATGTTCAACAACCTACACATGTCCAACACACTTTAGACCAATTCATTGATCAGGTGAGTCAATCTTCGATTGTCAGATGAGGAAGGACAGGTATATTCCAGGAGGAAGAAGAAGAATGGAAGCCGACTCGGGCTCGAGAATTTATTGGATGATACATTGGTTACTACTGAAAATGACACTCATCTTATCAATTTATTAGCTGACTCCTTCCCTAGAACTAGAGGCAGAGACAATGCAAAATTATGCCGCTCTCTAGCTACCTGATACTCCGTATTTTGGCATTTTTTGCTTTTCTCTTTAGTTCTCTCATGTACTTTTTCTGTATTTTCTCTTTTTGGAACCATTTGATGTGGTGGTTATCGTGTGAGCAGGGTGCCATGTTTGGGCCCTCCCACACAATCTATTTGTATCCTACTTTCTATTTAATATATTAGCCTTGGGATTTTCTAAAAAAAAATAAAAATAAATATACATATATATATATATATATAATTATTAAGCTGTCATTTGGATTATTCGATATTTACCTAGATTTCAGATCTAGGAACGATTTTGGGACCCTATAAATTTTATAGATTTGTAAATCAATTATATATATATATATATATATGTTCATTTAATTTTTAAATGTACATTTGATGAGTATTATTTTTAAATAATCCAATAAAAGTTTATAATTGATTAAAGTCAGATTAACTAAAAAATTAAATATATATTAAGTAAATACATAAGATAAATACAAGATATTCAGTAAAATGTAAAATAAATTAAAATAAAATTTAGGTTTTAGAAATGTAAATACATAACAATTGGGTAGTGTGCATATAAATGCCCTTCGGATTTAAAAAAAAAGAAATTTTAGAAGTTAGGCATATAAAGACATAAGAATTAGGTGGTGTTGACCTTGCTTTCTGTCGAGGTGTAGTTTTCCCCTCTTTAGTAGCATAGTATCTAGCCGTAGGACCTTTCTGTCGACTACTCCTAGAAAACTAGTGAAGGAGCTCTCCCCGTTAGCAATTCTGGACTTTTCTTCGCTCGACTTGACGTTCCATGTAGTAGTCTTGACTGCTATTGCTTAGCAGGTAAGACTACTCCGAAGAAACTCAGGGAGCATTCCTATAGGACTGTCGGCCTTAGAATTGACTCTACTCGCTGATTTGACGCCGCTGCTCTCTTCGTTGTCCCGTTTAATCGAATTCGATCCGAAATTTTCATAGGATTCGGACCGCAGCCCGCAGCGCGTTTTTAACCCGATCGACGACGAGGTTGCCCGGACGACTCCGGATGACGAAACGGACTGCACCGATGCATCCAAAATATCAATTTTGCCTAGGGGGACGTTCGTCTCATTGCGATGGCGCGTCTTGGGAAAAATACATATTTAAGTGTTAATTATAATAAATAATATTTTATTATTATTATTATTATTATAATTAATAACTCATGTTAAAATCCCTAACCTAACCTAAATCTATCTCCCTCCTCGCCTCATTCTTTCGCATCTGTGGGCCTACCTCTGCCCTAGCGTGGTTCGTTCGATTGCCTGGCCCGCTCTTTCTTCGTGTCGTTGGGAGATTTCATTCCCGCATTCGCCTCTCGCAGTTGCCCATCCCGTATCCTATCCTCTGCGGGTATCTTATCCCGTCTGCTCTCGATCCTCCTTGCCGCAGAGCGTAGTCTCTGCGAGGATCATATCCTCTGTCTCTCTCGATCCTTCTGAGATCCGCATGCGATCCCCTAATCATTCGCTCTCCTTCTCTCTGGTTTATATGAAACTCTGTTTTGGAGCGTTTAAAAAAGACCGAAAATCTTTCTAAGAGAGAAAAACTCTGCTATTTTTTCTTTCTCACTCACTTCTTTGATCTTCTGGTGCTTGAACTTTGATTGATCTTCTGGTGTTTGAATCGATTTCTTCTTGCTGTTGGGAGAGGAAGTGAAGTTGTGGAGTGCTCTTAAAGTTTTTGTGTTACTTTCTTTTTGCTTCAAAGAGGTACCTTCTTCCCCCTCTTGTGCATTGCTTCTTTTCGGTCTTCCCTCTGCCGAGCCTTTGAGCTTGGTGCAGTGGATGGTATAACATGCTTGCATGACATTACACTTATATATATATATTTTTTTGAAATACTTGGTACTCAAGCATTTAGAAATAGAAATGTGAGCATGTTCTAGGAGCTAGACTTGATTACTTGCTTAAAGTGGTGAAGCTATGGCATCTATTTATCGTAGCTAGCATATTTGTATGGGAAGCAAATCAAAAATATTAGAATGTGGCTTTGAGACAACGGTAGCTCCTCTTGCAAGCATGTTGAGATATGTATCA
>NW_018164992.1:3568801-3576082 GCF_001263595.1 Phalaenopsis equestris | reverse complement strand
CGCAGTTTGATGTTTGCTTGGTTCCTAGCCGTAGGTTTGTGATGTGGTTGAGTCAGCCTCCCCCTTTGGTCCTACCCGTGAGCTCACCATTGAGATTTGCTCCTCTTGCAGTCCTTACCCGTGAGACCTATTGGAGGTTGTTTGGTGTGATTTGGTCCTTCTTACTGGGCTCAAATGGCTCGAATGTTATTGATGAATCAAGTTTGTCATCCCAAAAATTATAATCATCTTATTTATCCTCTTATGTATGCCGAAGGAACATAGTAGCCATTGGTGGTTCTTTTGGTTGCCTCAGTCGTGAGCTCCTTATGTTGTGGGTTGCCTTGGCCGAGAGCCTTAGCTGCTGTTCATCTCTTTGTATTGACCCCGGACGTGAGCATTTATTTGGTTATATGGGAAGATTTTATGCTTATTTGATATATGAAGATATTGATTAATTTGAAAATTTGAAGATCCTGATTTTTGTATGGATTTGAAAATATTGATGGTGGTTTCCCCGGGGTCACTTTCCTTTTGCTCGATTTATGAAGTTTGGGAGATTTCTGAATTTTATCTTGAGAGAATGTTTGGCTGAGACGAATTGATTTCATAAAAGATATCTTTGGGGTTTGGATACCGGCGTTAGGAGGTTATTTTGACTTGGGTTGATCTACTTATGAAAACATGAGAAAATGATACCCTTTCGGATGAATCCAAGGATCTTTGGGTCTTCCTTTTCAGGTCTTTTCGTTACGAGTTTTGAGGGCTAATTCGTCCTCCGTCTTTCCAGTGTTTTAGGTGGATCAGTGCCTCATCTCTCTCACCCCATTTTTGTTCCTTTTTTCCTTGCTTCTTGGTTCGATTTTTTATGCTTATGTCCGATACATAAGTGTCCACGTATAGCCTTTTGTCATACGTGAAACCATCAAGCAAAGTCGCAAGGACATAAGTGTCCACTTATATCCTTTACCGACATAAGTCTAGCGGGAGTTGGCTCGAACCTCCTCAGGTAGTTGGCAGTTTAACGCCCGACAGTGTAATCGACTTGTGGACAATAAAAATTGTTAAAACTTATTTAAAAAAAAAATAAAAATATATTTTTCGCTATAAAAAAAAAATTGATAATATCTTTTTTGAGACCTATGCGCATGTCAAAAACATAAAATTTTAAAATACATTTTTTTTAAAATTGATTGTCCACTTGACGAATACTTGTTTAGGTTGAAAAATAGCCCTCTAGGTGAGGTTCAAGACACACTTCTAAACGAGTGGCGGGTTCTATACATTTGGGTGACCGAGTAGCCTTCGTGGACCCTCGAGTATATATATATATATATATCTGAGCCTAGCCCCACACGAGTGCTTGCGGTCTCCCTTACCCAAATTTTTTTTTGTTTTATCGAAGCTTTGGGATAGGGCACTCGTGTTTCTTATCCTTTCTTTTAGAATTTCTCCAAAATTTTTGAAGATTTTTACTTGAGTCTTTTCTCGTTGATTTTCTCGAGTTTTCTGTCATGAGTCGTTGTTACACTCTTATTCGGACTTCCTGGATGGCGTTTCTGTCAGACTTCGGTTTTTGCGATGCATTTCAGTTCGCTATATTTAAGAAACAGCGGATCTCACGGGCGTACAGGTTTGCTTTTACGTTTAAAGCACTTCATTTCCTTGTTTATACCTGCTACTGTCCTGTACAGCATGTTATACTATTCATGTTTCTACCTGCTACTGTTCTTCCTGTACAACATGTTATACTATTCCTGTTTTTACCTATTTCTGTACCGTACAACATGTTATACTATTCATGTTTCTACCTGCTACCGTTCTACATGCATCCTACTGTTTTTCCTGTACTGCACATTTTATATTATATAGCCTTAAGCATGCCTTCTTTTTATATAGGATGTTTAGAAGACTATTATCATAGGGTCGTTTGATTTGACATCATAACTGGACACCCTAAAAAACTTGAACTCGTCATGACAAAGAGCTTGGAGCGGTGGGCAGCACGACCACGACCATCTTCAACAGCGGAACATGTCTTCCCCAGCTAAACCATTCCTTTCTTAGAAATTAAAACAACAACCCATAGGATTTCGAGGTTGTTCGCCTAATGCAACATAAATCCTCAATCTTTTCGTTAGACATTTGTATAGGTCTATTGTACGATCTAAGCCCTCACTCGTTTTAGGATTCCGAGGTTATCGTTCGTCACGACCTAAATCCTCACATCTTCCGGGCAATTTGCGTGATCGTTTCACACGAATGTAAGCCCTAATTAAATAAAATTTGAAGGATAAAACACTTGAATATTTTTCCTCGAAACTGAAGTCAAACCATAGGGTAGACTGAGAAGCCACTGAGGGTCTCCTCTGAATCTGTGACATCCCCTAGTTCTTCCTCCTTTGGATGCTACAATAAATGTTCCAAGTTTGAACCATTCCCTTTTTGCACACCTTTTTGTTCGATTTCGTTGAAAAGTCCTATTCTTTTGAAGTCCTTGAAAATAGTTTTTCCTGATTTTTATCGAGAGTATTCTTAAGCGACTTCGGTCATTTAAGATGTAATTAACTATAGGGGCTTGCCCTTATAGAAAGTTTTTCCGAACCCAGCTTAAAATAAATCCTATTTAATTTTTTCACATTAAATAGGAGAATTTGTCAGCAAATAAAACGATTTCGCAGACCAAACGGACGTCATATATATTTTAGTTTATTTAATCGAGTCTTATCTTCAAGTCTTGTGTTTATCCATCGGGATAAATACAGAGTTTGAGGTAAAATGCTCTTTTATTTAAACTATAAAAAATATGGGGTCAGTTTGACTTTCATATTTGATTTTAAAACTTAAATTCGATTCCGGTGACCGATAGCTTCTTACGGGTAAAAACAACACACACCACCCCCAACCACCCCTTTTTATCGCCGACAGGTGGTGTCTATGTAATTGATCCAATATTTTCCCTAAAAGTTTTGTTCATGCCTACGGCCCAGTGGCCCGCTGTTGCATGTGGTGTAAGGGAACTTATGTAAACTTATAAGAATTTGGTGGAATGTATAATGCATGTAATCTCTAACTCGCATTGCGCCAGGAGCCAGGCTTGGTTTTGTCCCACACTCGGACTTCAAAGAAAACTTTACTAAGAATCCACTATAAAAGTAAAACTAACAGGGTGTTAAATTTTCTGTCTTTTGTAGTGTTTGACTTCTAGCTCTATGGGATCATATCAGGTTTTCCCTCAGGTTTACCACCAATCATTTGAAGTTCAGGAGAACTGTAACCTTTTCAAAAAGACGGGTAGGAAGAGTGATAAACTGGCTTTATTCTTCTCTGATGCAGAAGTTTCCAACCTGGTTAACAAGTTGAAATTCACCCTCATTGGGAAGAGTGTTGTCGTTGCCGACTGAGTTAGATCAACAATTTACCTCTATCGAAGATGCACCTATTGTTCAGACGGGATTACCTCTGGGAGATGATTGACATGTTTACAAATCTAGGAAGAAGTAAAAGAGAATGCCACATCTCAGTAATTCTCAGGATGACTGTATCATAGTTTCGGGTTTCGGGCGAAAGCCCACATCTCAGTATGTTGTTGGACACCCTCCCTAGATTCAGGGGAAGGGGAAGCGGTATATCCACCGACTCACCTACCATTATTAGGAGTGTTTTATTTTTGTTATATTTTGAGAAATACGTATAATTGTAATCCTTGTGAGTGGGCTCTTTGTACTCACTCACTAAAACATTTGTATCATCTCTTTTATATCAATGAATTTTGTCTTTTAATATATATATATATATATATATATATATATATCCGTGCGTGTGTGTTCCACTAAAACTGTTTAAAAAAAAATTGAAATTTAATTAGAGTCGAAATTCAAGCTCAAACAATAGCTTAACTCGAATAAACGAGTTTGAATACGTGTAGTTGTAATCCCTGTGAGTGGCCTCTTTGTATCTACTCACAAAACCTTTGCATCTTTTCTTTTATATTAATGAATTTATATATCTGTGTGCGCGCATGCGCGCGTGTGCGTGCGTGTTCCACCGAAAATGTTTAAAAAAATTAAAATTTAGTTCGAGTCAAAATTCAAGCTCGAACAATAGCTTAACTCGAACAAACGAGTTTGAATCGAGCCGAACACGAACAAGTTATTCACGAGCTATTTCAAACATGAGTGGAACACGGATAAAAAAAAAATTTAACGAAATGAACAAGAACAAGCCTTAGTCTTGCTCAAGCTCAGCTCGTTTACACCCCTAACTACTACCCACTTATTTTACTGCTTTCTGCTTGGTAAAAGAAACAACTTGAGTAATAGGGCAACTGGAAGCAATGTGTCCAAACCATGACATCTAATACACCTCCTTGCAGACACTGTTGGGTGTACTATTCCGCTTTGGCTTCTTCCTGCTCTAATTAGCTCTATCATCTTAATGGATAGCTTTCACATTTTCCTCAGATGTGCTCCTACTGGCTCCTATTGTTAGTGTTATTAAATTCTTTATTTTCTTTTTTACATTATTTATAATATTTTGTTTATTTTATTTATATATATTTTAATATTTTTTATTATAATGGCGTGTTTGACTTGCGTCTGTGTCTTATATTTTCAGTAATAGAAGTATCCAGTGTCCGTGCAGTACCGTGTCGTGCCCGTGCAAAATAGGCGCTATGTATGTAAATGCCCCAAAATATATATTATGCATCACATTATTTGCATTAGAAAGCCTAAACCTGGTTCATCCTGGGTGTGCAACTCCTCTTGGGCTTCCTCCCACTCTAATTAGCTCTATCATCTTAATGGATAGCCTTCACATTTTCCTCAGGTGTGCTCCTAGTGGCTCTTATTGTTAGTGTTATTAAATTCTTTAATTTCTCTTTTGTTTTATTCTTAATATTTTGTTTATTATATATACGGGAAGAGGACCCCTAAGGGTGAGTCAAATGTATTTTTTTGTGTTTTCTAGATGGGGACCCTCTTCCCCTCCCTAACCTTGTACCTTCTTTCTAGATGGGGACCCTCATCTTATCAATTTATTAGCTGACTCCTTCCCTAGTACTAGAGGCAGAGACAATGCAAAATTGGGCCGCTCTCTAGCTAGCTGATACTCCGTATTTTGACATTTTTTTCTTTTCTCTTTAGTTCTCTCATGTACTTTTTCTGTATTTTCTCTTTTTGGAACCATTGATGTGGTGGTTATCGTGTGAGCAGGGTGTCATGTTTGGGCCCTCCCACACAATCTATTTGTATCTTACTTTCTATTTAATATATTAGCCTTGAGGTATTCTAAATATAGATTTGTAAATCAATTATATATATATATATATATATGTTCATTTAATTTTTAAATGTACATTTGATGAGTATTATTTTTAAATAATCCAATAAAAGTTTATAATTGATTAAAGTCAGATTAACTAAAAAATTAAATATACATTAAGTAAATACATAAGATAAATACAAGATATTCAGTAAAATGTAAAATAAATTAAAATAAAATTTAGGTTTTAGAAATGTAAATACATAACAATTGGGTAGTGTGCATATAAATGCCCTTCGGATTTAAAAAAAAAAGAAATTTTAGAAGTTAGGCATATAAATACATAAGAATTAGGTGGTATCTATGTAATTGATCCAATATTTTCCCTAAAAGATTTGTTCATGCCTACGACCCAGTGGCCCACTGTTGCATGTGGTGTAAGGGAACTTATGTAAACTCATAAGAATTTGGTGGAATGTATAATGCATGTAATCTCTAACCCGCATTGCGCCAGGAGCTAGGCTTGGTTTTGTCTCACATTCGGACTTCAAAGAAAACTTCACTGAGAATCCATTATAAAAGTAAAACTAACAGAGTGTTAAATTTTTCTGTCTTTTGTAGTGTTTGACTTCTGGCTCTATGGGATCATATCAGGTTTTCCCTCAGGTTTACCACGAATCATTCGAAGTCCAGGAGGACTGCAACCTTTTCAAAAAGACGGGTAGGAAGAGTGGTAAACTGACTCTATTCTTCTCTGATGCTGAAGTTTCCAACCTGGTTAACAAGTTGAAATTCACCCTCATTGGGAAGGTCTAATCGGAACATCCCAAAATGGAAATCATTCGAAAGGTTTTTGAAGATCTCAAACTATTGAGACTTTGAAAGGTTGGCCTCTTTGATGGGAGACATGTGCTGATACAATTGTCTAAAGTGAAAGACTATGCCAAAAAATTTTCCAAAAGGTTTATGACAATAAATGGAAAATATATGAAACTGCTTAAGTGGTCTCCTGAATTTGACCATAGCCAAGAACCACCTATAGTTCCAATCTAATTTAAACTATCTGGCCTAAAGTTGCACTACTTCAATCACCAAGTCCTCTATTCTATTTGAGCTGCACTAGGGAGACCTATGAAATTTGATACACCGACCTTCAATCTAACCAGATCTTTAGTTGCAAGAATTCTTGTTGAAAGGCATATCACCCTCCCTGATGTGAACAAACTATGGTTTAATACTGCCCACAATGGGATTGACAGCCAATTGTTACAGAACAAAGACCCTACTACTGCAATCACTGTAAACTCTTTGGGCACACCCTTGTCAAATGCTTTAAGCTTCACCCATATTTGAGATCGGCAGGTTCTAATAACATCATCCATGTGGAGGAAAATATAACAAACAGTGTTAATCTTCCAGAAATGTTGAATGAGAATTTGACTCATAAGGCTACTCTTCACCAACTAGACCAGTAGTTTCCGCCTATTGTTGTTGAGACAACTCTTCCTCAGATCACAAATACTACGAATTTTGTTGTAGCAGATGCTAACTTAAGTGCCTTGGAACCACCTATTACAAGAGAAGAGTGTACTCAAGTTTTGGAGTGTCAAAATCAAGGTGTGTTGCCGACTGAGTTAGATCAACAATTTACCTCTATCGAAGATGCACCTATTGTTCAGACGGGATTACCTCTGGGAGATGATTGACATGTTTACAAATCTAGGAAGAAGTAAAAGAGAATGCCACATCTCAGTAATTCTCAGGATGACTGTATCATAGTTTCGGGTGAAAGCCCACATCTCAGTATGTTGTTGGACACCCTCCCTAGATTCAGGGGAAGGGGAAGCGGTATATCCACCGACTACACCCACCATGATTCGTTGTTGTTTTATTTTTGTTATATTTTGAGAAATACGTATAGTTGTAATCCTTGTGAGTTGGCTCTTTGTACCCACTCACTAAAACATTTGTATTATCTCTTTTATTTCAATGAATTTTGTCTTTTTAATATATATATATATATATATATATATATAT
>NW_018164992.1:3564441-3568684 GCF_001263595.1 Phalaenopsis equestris | reverse complement strand
CGAGCGTGGAGTGCGGGCAGCAGAGGCTAGGGTTTCGCCGTGAGGCGAACCCCTAATAGAGCCTCGATGAAGGAGACGACTCCGGCCATTATATGATTTACAAATAAAAAATGATATATATATATATATATATATATATGCGCGCGCGTGTGCGCGTGCGTGGGCGCGCGCGTGTGTGCGTGCGTGCGTGCGTGTTCCACTGAAAATATTTAAAAAAATTGAAATTTAGTTCGAGTCGAAATTCAAGCTTGAACAATAGCTTAACTCGAACAAACGAGTTTGAATTGAGTCGAACACAAACAAGTTATTCACGAGCTATTTCAAACATGAGTCTAACACAAATAAAAAAAAATTTAACGAAATGAACAAGAACAAGCCTTAGGCTTGCTCAAGCTCAGCTTGTTTACACCCCTAACTACTACCCACTTCTTTTACTGCTCTCTGCTTGGTAAAAGAAACAACTCGAGTAATAGGGCAACTGGAAGCAATGTGTCCAAACCATGACATCTAATACACCTCCTTGCAGGCACTGTTGGGTGTACTATTCCGCTTTGGCTTCTTCCTGCTCTAATTAGCTCTATCATCTTAATGGATAGCTTTCACATTTTCCTCAGGTGTGCTCCTACTGGCTGCTATTGTTAGTGTTATTAAATTCTTTATTTTTTTTTTTGCATTATTTATAATATTTTGTTTATTTTATTTATATATTTTTTAATATTTTTTATTATAATGGCGTGTTTGACTTGCGTTTGTGTCTTATATTTTCAATAATAGACGTATCCAGTGTCCGTGCAGTACCGTGTCGTGCCCGCGCAAAATAGGCGCTATGTATGTGAATGCCCCAAAATATATATTATGCATCACATTATTTGCATTAGAAAGCCTAAACCTGGTTCATCCTGGGTGTGCAACTCCTCTTGGGCTTCCTCCCACTCTAATTAGCTCTATCATCTTAATGAATAGCCTTCACATTTTCCTCAGGTGTGCTCCTACTGGCTCTTGTTGTTAGTGTTATTAAATTCTTTAATTTCTCTTTTGTTTTATTCTTAATATTTTGTTTATTATATATACGGGAAGAGGACCCCTAAGGGTGAGTCAAATGTATTTTTTTGTGTTATATATATATTATAATAATTTTTACTATAATGGTGTGTCTGACGTGCGTCCGTCCTATATTTTCCATAATAGATATGTCCGGTGTCCGTGTCATCCCGTGTCGTGTCTGTGTCCGTGTCCGTGCAAAATAGGTGCTATGTATGTAAATGCCCCAAAAATATATTATGCATCACATTATTCGCATTAGGAAGCCTAAACCTGGTTCATCCTGCATCACAAGAGCACACACAAAACACCAAAAAAAGGCTAAAACGTACCTACTCATATGTATAATGCAAAGACAGGACTGAAATCTGGATAGAATTGCATCCATTGCAGGACAACATAGTTCAGAATAACGGGCTATCTATTGTCAATTTCCTACAAAAATGATTCAAAAATACAATCCATAGAGGTATAACACCAATATATCAAACAAAAAAGATGACATTTTTTGCAGAAAAATTGCAATTCCTTTAAAAACAGAGTGCATAATTATAAGACATTTAAAAGTTCTGAATTATAGCGAATTCGGGAAATTCGATACGCAGCTGTTTGTGATATTTCGCCTCCATTTTCCATGCTGCGTAGACACAAAGGAACTATTTCTGTATGAAGAAGATAGCAGATAACGTCAGTGTCATCAGCCTGCAAAACGAATTTGAAAACATCCTTATCAAACGATTGTCACACACTCAGTATAGCCAAATAAATGATTATTAAATGATAGTCAGAAAGTTATCTAATTTATGGTTTCAGGACTGAAGAACCCAATGAAATCACAATGCGCTAAGTTACCCGGAAAAAAAGGTAAAGAGAGGCCATGTATAACAAGGATATAATTTTAAAGGGCATTTACATACATACCACCAAATTCACATATATTTACGTCTCTAACATCTAAACTTTGCTTTATGCATTTAAACCATTCAAATCTTTCATATCACATCAAAGTACCACTATTTTAACTTTTAAGAAGTGAAATACACCTTTTTCATATATAACACCACTGAGTGGTATGCATGTAAATCTTCCTAATTTTATTGCTTCATCATTGAAGTAGCAGAAGCAGACCAAAGGAGTATTAATATTTAATCATTATGGAAGAATCTGGATCAACTCCCTATACAAATATAAGAATCACTTAATTCCGGCCATCCAAATAATGGCATCAAAATTTGGGATTCTACCAACTCCTCTATATAGAACAAAACAACATAACATTTAAATCTCAACCATCAAACCGTTTCAAGATGATCCACGAGGATTTTAATATTCCAAAATTTTTATATAGCTTAGAACATCTGAGTTGACTGAAAATTTTCCAAAAATTCCAACAAATTCTACAAAAGGTGTAGACTCAATTTTGCGAAGTTGCAACTCCAAAATTTATCGAAAGAAAGGGTTGGGCAAGAACAAGAGGAATCTTTTTCAATTGCTTAAAAGACAGAATGAAATGAAAAATGTAATAATAAATTAACAACCAAAGTTTACACATTCAAGGGCTCGGTCAATCCATACAGAGAAATTTAAGGTATTTTAAATATCTTGTTTGTTTAAGGAATTTTTCCATTTTCCTTAAGATGTTCTACATTTCAGGAGTTTTTTTATTAACTATGTTTAAGGATTAGATCCTACTTTTTGGTACTCTTGAATTTAAAAAGATTTCTAGATGTTTCTTTAGATATAAATAGGTGAAGATTGTATGCTAAAATACAGAGATTAAAATTGGATTAAAAAAGGGCTAAGTTGGGTTGGAACCAATATCCAATTCCTTAATTTCATAGCTATGTTCCCATCAAACCGTAGCACCGCCATCCTGATCTATGCCCTAGTTTTGTCTTTATGTCGTTGTTTTTCTGTTTTCAAATGCCTTGGTTATAACTCCATTTGAATTTCAACAATAATATTCTCATTCCGTTGTAGGTTTCGGTTAATTCCGACATCAATTGATATTAGAGTCAGGTTAACCCTAATCCTATCCTAGGGTTTTTTAGCATCCACCAAACACAATCTCCATTCCAAAAATTTTATTTGCTACCTGATCCCGACCGTTTTTATACAACAGTATAACAATGTATGCAATTATATTATTCATTTATCTTTCCTACTTTGCAACAACACCAAAAACTTGATCCTGAAGAAAATAAGAATTCTACTTTTTAATTTATATATATATTGGGATACTACGCAAGTATACGTATCGTTATAGAGTAATATATGACTTTTTGATTAAGCTCCGAATATCGAACCCACAGGAATTGTTCACAATATGCACTATTAAGTAACAAACTTCTATTTCAAAAATACAATTACTTAAACTAAAGATATTATCACAGTAATTAAAGTTCAATTCTTTTTTGTATTTTTGATATTTTGACAATATAATAACATCTAAAGATAACTTGAGATTTTGTAAGATAAGAAGCACTGAATATGAAATATTTTTTTCCTTATCATGAATCAGTAATAAGTATAAGAATTCTGTTGTGGAAGTATGCATAATTGTGTTGTGCCAAATAGGAGTAATATTATTCTTTACCCTTACTAGAGATGTTATAAAGAACATTGACTAATTTAAAGTTTGAATAGTTCTGAAGACCGGCTAGGCAGAGAAGATACCAGCTCTCACTCTAGAGTTCCCTCGATTCTCTCCACTTGGGGGCTAACATCGTATATCAAAATATAAAACAATAAACAAAGTTGGGGGCTTTAACCTGTCACTTTGAATCATCTAACTCTACACCCTTCAATGATTATTTCCCTATTTATTTGCATTCAATCATATGAATTACATTATCATCCATACAATCTCATGTGATTCTTTTCAATTGTTGACTAAGACAATACCATCCCAGTTCTTACATATTCTCACAACAAATTTTAACATCTCGATGAGCCAAATTAAAAAGTAAATGAAGTACATGGAGTTATATCATCACAACTTCTTCCAAAATTAAAGATCAATACCCTTCATAACTTCCATCCAATACTTTATTTACTTATCATTTTAAGAAAAAAATATAAAGAAAACTACTAAGAATTTATGGAGAAAACAAAACCACACTTTAGTTTAAAAACAAAAATCATTGTCAAACCAACAGGAACTCTCGATTAAAACCAAAAGTATGTAGTAACAAAAAGATAG
>NW_018164992.1:3559439-3564376 GCF_001263595.1 Phalaenopsis equestris | reverse complement strand
CTTACAACACTCTTAACTCTCTCTTAACTCTCAAAAACTAAAAACTAAAACTAAAATAAAGGTAGATATTGGCGTCTTATAGTCTCTCCCAGAAATCACAGCAACGAAGAATCATTTCAAGAGACTAGAAGTAGCCCCTCGAAAAGTCCCAAGCCTCTCTTTTTATCGTTTTCCAAGAGGTGTCTTGGTATCTCTTCAAAATATGTCCAAATTCGATGTATTCTCCAAAGGATGCCCTCTTTCACAAGTTTTTTAACCATATTTTCATTTCTAGTGGTTATAACCACCATCATTAGCCAATAGGTGCCTCAAATATCCCTTTAAAATTTGTCAAAATGAATTAACTCGTCAAGTAACTGTCATTGGCGCTTAAGCGCCGGATCTGGCGCTTAGGCGCCAAAATACTTTTGCATTTTTTTTTTTATTTTTGCTCCATATTTGATCTTTTTTCACTCTTTTTGCTATTTTTCACATTTTTAGTTGTACCTGAAGAAAAAACACACAAATACCTTCCATTAAAGAAGAGTTGTACCTGAAGAAAAAACACACAAATACCTTCCATTAAAGTGTAATATCTCAAAAATTGATATAAAAATGTGTATAAAAACTCTATATATTTTATGTGTATCACTACCGTCAAATACTCTCTTCCAATTTCATAAACCCAAACCCTAACAATACCACAAAGGAGATGCATGCCTGACCATAATCGAGAAGAATACAACGAAAAATCCGTCGACTGCAGCAGGGGCTCATAGAGATTGATGACAAAACTCGAGAGAAAATTACACTCGATCGTGATAAGGAGAGTCAAAAGGGAGAAATGGACAAGAATCAGAATCCCTTCGATAGGGAGGACTTCAGTGATGAGGATAGACCACAATGTTTTGGAATTCATTATCAGAGGAAACCTAAAGAGGAAACAACCTATGAAGAACATAGAAATTCAGAATAAAATTGGATCTACTAGAGTTTGACGAAGATATGAATCCAAATGATTTCATCAAATGGTTGTAATGAGTTGAGAGAATCTTCAAGTACAAAGAAGTGTCGGAAGATAAGAGGGTAAAGCATGCGGCCATCAAATTGAAAAAGAGAACCTCTTTGTGGTGAAAAACTTTCAGCGACAAAGAAAGAAAGAGGGCAGTGACTGGATATAACAGGTGGAAGAAGATAATGAAGGATCCGCAAAAAAAAATATTTACCTCTTCAATACCACCAGGGGTATGTTTCTATGACACCATCACCTACAACAAAGAGACATATTAGTGGAGTTCACGACACAATTTGATCAACTGCAGATGAAATGTGAGTTGGTAAAGCCAGAGGAACATTCTATAGCCCGATATTTGAGAGGCCTGAAATCTGCCATCAGTAACGTTGTTCAATTGCAGTCCAATTGGTGACTGGGAGATGTCCAGATATAAACATTGAAAATTGAGAGACAACAAAAACAAAGTATTCAACCACCACCATTCAAACAACCACTTGCAATTGAAGACAATAGCAGGAGCATGCTTAGGAGAGTTGAGAAGATTGACCAAGATAAGGACAAAACCACTAAGACTGAGAAGAAGTCTAAGAAGTGTAGTCGCTAATTACAGTCCCAATCAGAAAATGCTTGAGATGCCACAAATTTGGACACTTCACCTCTAATTGCTCGACAAGCCGAGTTGTAATCTTTACCGAGCAAGGTGTAGCGGAGGAGGTTAGCAACGAAAAAGTGGTCGAAGAATAGGGTGAGGAGTTCTATCCAGATGTGGGAGAGATGATCGTGGTTCAACGGGTCCTACAGACTGAGAAGATAATGGAGCTGTGACCAAAGGAAAATATGTTGAGATTTTCATACCTATTTTACACTGTTTTTTATGATATTGCACTTTAAAGAAGGGTATTTTTTATGTTTTGTTGCAAGTATGATAAATTATGGTCATTGAAGCAAAAAGATGCAAAAATGGTGCAATTTGGAGCAAAAACGAGCAAGAACTGAAATTTTGCTTTGTCACCTTTCGATAAGTCTTTCGATGCTTAATCTCTTTTACACTTCTTGCATATTTTTGAATGAGATTACAATTTAAAGAAAGGTTGTTTTCATGCTTATTTTGTAGGGCTATCAGTTAGGAACACAACGCAACTGAAATGAGGCGAAATGAAGCTAAAACGGAGTCAAACGGAGCGAAACGGTGGAGCTGCGCAGTCTGCTAGCCGACGGCGAGATTTACCCGAGAAGACCGAAAAATGACAGAAAAGCTCGCCGACAACGCCCTCGAGCCCGCCGACGGCGCCCGGGACGACTATGGACCGACTTTTGGCGGTTATGGGCCGAAATTCAACGTATTTGGACGCTTTTGGAAAGGGTTCTTGTGACAACTCTTCAAACTTCATCCCTACACTTTAAAGAACGAATTTAGGTTAGAAAAAGGGGGATGTGTGAGAGGAATGTTAGGAAAAGTGTGAAGAAAGTTTAGGGTTTTTAGAATAAGAGTAGAAATGTAGGTTTCTACCCTTTTGAAGAGATTGGAGAGGAGATTTTGAGAGAATTTGTAAGGAGATGTTCTAGCATTGCATGGATCGGCGGGAGACTTTGTGGGAGAGATTTTCTTCTTTCTTTCAAAGGGAAAAAACGAAGTATTGTGTTCTTCATTATCTTATGGTTTTGTAAACACTTATCTAGTGGATTTGCTTTGGTTAAATGAAGTTTTCCGTTGTGTTTTCTTCGTGCTTTGTGATGTGTTTTTCTTACTCTCTAATTTTTGTAAATACTTATCTAGTGGATTTGCTTTGGTTAAATGAAGTTTTCCGTTGTGTTTTCTTCGTGCTTTGTGATGTGTTTTTCTTACTCTCTTCTTGTTTGGAAATAATAGTATGAGAAGATTATGCCGTTGTTTTCATTTTACTTTTTTCTTGTAATGAGTAGAATTCATGTTTAGGATTTTGTGATGCATGTTAGAAGCGGATTTAATTATAAATATGATGATTTTTACATATACTTTATTTACATTACAATAAAGGTCTATTGAAGTGTTAAAATTTATTGTAATTTCATTGATCCGAAAGGGCGGTGTAATTTTCAACAAAGTGGAATCACATTCAAATTTTATGGATGTTTAAGTTCATGGGAGTTAAATGCAAATAAATAGGAAAATATACTTTGATGGGCGTAGAATTGGAGATTTTAGGGTGATAGACTAAAATCCCCAATTCGGTCCTATTGTTTGTGTACTGAAGCGAAAATGTTAGCCCTCAGGTGAGGGGAATGTGGGAGCTCTGAAATGAGAGTCAGTATCCTCCCAACCTAGACACGGATTCAGTAAACAAGCATAGGATTAGTCAATGTTCTTTATGCCTGGACTAAAGGGTAAAGAATAGGATTGATCCTATTTGGCACATACAATATTTAATGCATCTCATTCCTTTACAATATCCAATTCATATGATTCATTGCATAAGAATACTAGTTTTTAATATCTCAAAATTCTCCAAACCAATTCATCCAAAAAGGGTTATCTTTAGAATTAATATTTGCATTTAGTTATAGTTACGATCTTTATATTTAATACTTGCATTTAGGAGTAGTTGCTAGATAAAACATCATTTTAATTGACATTCCAAACTAAGGGCTAATTGTAGTAGATTAGAATTTGACTAAGGATCTCTTACCTCGCTTTCCTGTGGGATCGATAAACGGGACTCCACTAGAGCCATGTATTATTTGAGCGATACGTATACTTGCGTTTGAAATTGTGACTTTACAAAATTATTATAAATATATAAATCTGGGTTCATAAATTCTTGCATATTAAAAGTTGCATCAAGTTTTTGACGTCATTACTGGGGATCTAAATCTTCTAGTAGTGGTGTCAACTTCTTGTATTTTTAGGTATATATAAAGTCGTTGTCAAGCTGCAACGACTTCGCCACAATATATTCTATACCTGTTATACTGTGAAAAAGCATGCATGCAACCTCATCATCGATAGAGAGAACAGTAAGAACGTGAAACCTACGCAAATAGTGGAGAAATTGAGCCTCATGACTCAGAGTCATTCCCAACCATATGCTCTAACATGATTGAAGAGGATGATCAACATTGATAAAAAGTGTCTGGTGGAGTTTTTTATTGGAGACTGACTGCATGAACAGGTGTGGTGCGACATGGTGCCCATGGATGCTTGCATCCTTTTGTTGGGGAGACCATGGAAATTTGATCTTAGAACTCAGCACAATGAGTTTAGAAAGACCTACTTCACCAAGGATGGTAAGCACATCATACTTCTACCTTCGACAAAGTCTATGGTCATAGGTGCCCTTGTCAACAGAGAAGCGCCAGTGGGATTAAGTTTGGTGATTATAGAGATGACATGACTCAGGTGTTGATTTTGAACATGAAGCAGCTTATACAGAGAGAGTCTCAGAACATTAAATTCGATAGCTTACCGCCATAACTGCCATCATTTAGGGAAATTCAGGCTATCTTCACTTTAGATATATTCGAGCCAACCATTTGTTACTTTGGGAAGATTCAATAGTATAGGCATGATATGTAGACCTGGTTCAATTCAGTAATTAGCATCCAGAAGAATGGACCGATATGGATTGTTGCTCACAAATAAATAAGGTTCCTCAAATGTTTTGGGATACAACATAGTCGTCAGCGGAATCCAACTACTTGTAGGGCCATTGTCGAAGAGCCTTGAGCCCTGAGAGGTTACATAGCTATATCACCAACACTAGGCGGACAAAAGCTTCAACGAATGAGATTGAAGCTCTCCCAATCTCGGGAGACTGATGCTGGACTTTGGGAGCTCACCTGGGTTGAACCGGTTGGGTTAGGGTTGATCGATTCAACTAGGTGGTGCAGGGGGGCGATCGTCCTTATGCTTGGGTTAGGGTTGTCGCCCAAGAGGAGAGGTCTCACCCCCCACCCCCCACCCCCC